>NW_027502129.1:0-43326 GCF_021521415.1 Bidens hawaiensis
TACCTGGTTTTCTTCAAAAGTAAGCTCCTTGTCAAGGGGTATACATATGACAAATGGTTCAGAACTCACTTCCTACATGAAACATAATGAAGGTAAAGATTAAAACATAACAAAATGTGTATACGATATATACCGAACAAAATATATAATACTGACCTCATATAGTGCTATTTCAGCACTACTCTGTCTAAAGCTAGCAAATCCTTCTAGCGATGACACTATGTCACCTAGCTTTCCAGTAGCCTTCACGGTGCACGACAAACCTGCTTGTTAAAAGCAATAATCAATGCTGATTCCGTATTGTATATACACAGTATGTGAGTATGAGGATGTTATAGTATATGATAACATGATCTTGATTCCTGTATATGAGTGTACATATATGGTATCATATTATTATATATAGAGTGAGGGTCGATATATACCGAAGCTTTTCTTTTAAAGGATCATAAACTTTAAAGAAAAGAAGAATCGATTTCTCCGGTGGAGGGAATGGCAGCAGGTCCTACATACAAAAGAAAATTAAATGGATTGCAAATATTAAAATTAAAAAGCTATCGTTGAGATCTTACCCGTGCGAGGTCTTCTTCAAGATATAAATGAAGCTCGGCGTTTTTAACCCTGTTTGAAAATTTTCTTATATATTCAACCTAAATCACATTAAATTAGACAAAAGTTACCAAATTATAATGAAAGGACAAAACTCAAAGACAAGCATTTGGATATGGTATTAAACCCGGTTTACAATCCTAAATTTATTATATTTGGTTTGTTTTATTATATGGGCTAATACATTTGTTATTGGGCTGAGGAGGTTTGTGGAGGTAGCCCTAATTGGGCTAGGCCCATTAGGGTATCATGATGGTGGCCATGAGACTCTATATAAGGAGGTCTTCACCTCCTTATCATGGGGTCATGCTCAGTAGGTGCCACCACCAGTTTTTGTGTCTGTGAACAAGAGATCTTGAAGATCTCTTAGCGGTCACCTCCACACCCCCAAAACGCCACTGCAGATCGCGAGCAGCCGGAGGAGAGGATCAGCAGACCAGGATGCGGTTCATTCATCTCGAAATCCGTGGAAGCTCCGTCATGAGTCAGGTCAGATTCCATTTCGTGCTTCGACATTGGCGCCATCCGTGGGACGGCAATGAACCACACTGGCCTCTATTCTCGGCCCTCCGATCCGTTCATCAAAATCTCAGGAAGAACCACCGAGCTCTTGGGGAAACCCTTAGATCTACGTTTTCAGATCTGGAAAATACTTCCAGATCTGGAAGATGCAGGAGGAAACCACCAAGCTTTTGGGGAAAATCCTTAGATCTGTGTTTTCAGACCTGGAAAATACCTCCAGATCTGGAAGAAACAGGAAGAAAATGAGCTTTTGAGGAAAACCCTCAGATCTGGGTTTTCAGATCTGGGTTCGTCCGAGCAGCAGCCACACCTCATATTCATAGGTTTATAAACCCTATCAGATCTGCTGGTTTTACATAAAACCTACCTGATGTGGATATTCAAAACCTTTGGGTCGCGCGCAGCGCCAAGGCGATTACTCTGCGCATCAGCGGGTCGCGCTGCGCGCGCCCAGGCGATTACTCCGCGCCTCAGCGGGTCGCGCGCGCTCCAGGCGATTACTCCGCGCCACAGCGGGTCGCGCGCGCGCGCCCAGGCGATTACTCCGCGCCACAGCGGGTCGCTCGCGCGCGCCCAGGCGATTACTCCGCGCCTCAGCGGGTCGCGCGCGCCCAGGCGATTACTCCGCGCCTCAGCGGGTCGCGCGCGCGCGCCCAGGCGATTACTCCGCGCCTCAGCGGGTCGCTGCTGCGCGCGCCCAGGCGATTACTCCGCGCCACAGCGGGTCGCGCGCGCGCCCAGGCGATTACTCCGCGCCACAGCGCGCGCGCGCGCCCAGGCGATTACTCCGCGCCACAGCGCGCGCGCGCGCCCAGGCGATTACTCTGCGCCACAGCGGTCGCGCGCGCGCCCCCAGACATGAAGGCAGAGCATGCTCAAGCAATAAGCATGCTCAAGCAGCAAGCATGCTCAAGCATCAAGCATGCTCAAGCAATAAGCATGCTCAAGCAGCAAGCATGCTCAAAGCATCAAGCATGCTCAAGCAATAAGCATGCCCAAGCATCAAGCATGCTCAAGCAGCAAGCATGCTCAAGCATCAAGCATGCTCAAGCAATAAGCATGCCCAAGCAATAAGCATGCTCAAGCAGCAAGCATGCTCAAGCAATAAGCATGCTCAAAGCATCAAGCATGCTCAAGCAATAAGCATGCCCAAGCAAGCATGCTCAAGCATCAAGCATGCTCAAGCATCAAGCATGCTCAAGCAGCAAGCATGCCCAAGCAATAAGCATGCTCAAGCAATAAGCATGCCCAAGCAATAAGCATGCTCAAGCATCAAGCATGCCCAAGCATCAAGCATGCCCAAGCATCAAGCATGCTCAAGCATCAAGCATGCTCAAGCAGCAAGCATGCTCAAGCAATAAGCATGCTCAAGCAGCAAGCATGCTCAAGCATCAAGCATGCTCAAGCATCAAGTACGCTATCAGATCTGTTGGTTTTACATAAAACCTACCTGATGTGGATATTCAAAACCTTTGGGTCGCGCGCGCGCCCAGGCGATTACTCTGCGCCACAGCGGGTCGCGCGCGCGCGCCCAGGCGATTACTCTGCGCCACAGCGGGTCGCGCGCGCGCCCAGGCGATTACTCTGCGCCACAGCGGGTCGCGCGCGCGCGCGCCCAGGCGATTACTCTGCGCCACAGCGGGTCGCGGCGCGCGCCCAGGCGATTACTCTGCGCCACAGCGGGTCGCGGCGCGCGAGCCCAGGCGATTACTCTGCGCCACAGCGGGTCGCGCGCAGCGCCCAGGCAATCACTCCGCGCCTCAGCGGATCGCGCGCGCGCGCCCAGGCAATCACTCCGCGCCTCAACGGGACGCGCGCGCGCGCCCAGGCAATCACTCTGCGCCACAGCAGGTCGCGCGCGCGCGCCCAGGCAATTACTCTGCGCCACAGCGGCTCGCGCGCGCGCCCAGGCAATTACTCTGCGCCTCAGCGGGTCGCGCGCGCGCGCTCCAGGCAACTACTCTGCGCCTCAGCGGGTCGCGCGGGCGCGCTCCAGGCAACTACTCTGCGCCTCAGCGGGTCGCGCTGCGCGCGCCTAGGCAATTACTCTGCGCCACAGCGCGCAGCAGTTTTGCATTCGCGCCACCGCATACAAGTTTTCGCATACATGTTTCGCACTTCCTTTTACTAATTTGAGCAATATGACAACATTATATTGACATCAAATTAAAAAGAAAGCGAAGTAAAACATACATGCGTGAGCTCCAAGCTCAAACGCGTTGACGAGTCTTAACTCTAAAACGTCAGGGCCTTAGCCCAAAAATATGAGTCTTAGCTCAAACTTGAAGGCTGGGAATCCTCACAATTTCCCATACGGCTCCGCGCCATAGGCTGGGAATCCTCAAAATTTCCCATACGGCTCCGCGCCATAGGCTGGGAATCCTCACAATTTCCCATACGGCTCCGCGCCATAGGCTGGGAATCCTCACAATTTCCCATACGGCTCCGCGCCATACTTAAAGGTTGGGAATCCTCAATTTCCCATACGGCTCCCCGCCATACTTGAAGGTTGGGAATCCTCATAAACCCGTCGGCCACGCGCCAGCTTTTATTATCATTACTTTCATTGCCCGTAAGACGCCCCGCGCGCAGGTTTCCATTATTATTACAGCCCGTAAGACGCCCCGCGCGCAGGTTTACATTATTATTACAACCCGTAAGACGCTTCGCGCGCAGGCTACTGTTATTATTACAGCTTGTAAGTCGCCTCACGCGCCAGCTCAGTTATTATTACAGCTCGTAAGTCGCCTCACGCGCCAGCTCAGTTATTATTACAGCTCGTAAGTCGCCTCACGCGCCAGCTCAGTTATTACTCTTAGCTCGTAAGACGCCTCTCGCGCGCAGGCTTTATTATTTTCAGCTCGTAAGACGCCTCTCGCGCGCAGGCTTTATTATTTTCAGCTCGTAAGACGCCTCTCGCGCGCAGGCTTTATTATTCTCATCTCGTAAGACGCCACTCGCGCGCAGGCTTCATTGCTCAGCTTGTAAGACGCCTCTCGCGCGCATGCTTTATTACCCAGCTTGTAAGACGCCTCTCGCGCGCAGGCTTTATTTCTCAGCTCGTAAGACGCCTCTCGCGCGCAAAGCTTTATTATCCTTATAACTCGACACCACCATTATCTTAAGGATCACAACGCGTCACCATCATGGAGAAAATCTCCCAGACTCAAGACAATAAAGATAAGGCCGAATAAAAGGGAAAAAACCGCCCTAACACCTTATAAAGTCCAACGCTCCACCTAAGCGCTTGCGCACCCAGGAGCAACGCTGGACTTGGGGGGGCTTGTAGGGGTATGGTATTAAACCCGGTTTACAATCCTAAATTTATTATATTTGGTTTGTTTTATTATATGGGCTAATACATTTGTTATTGGGCTGAGGAGGTTTGTGGAGGTAGCCCTAATTGGGCTAGGCCCATTAGGGTATCATGATGGTGGCCATGAGACTCTATATAAGGAGGTCTTCACCTCCTTATCATGGGGTCATGCTCAGTAGGTGCCACCACCAGTTTTTGTGTCTGTGAACAAGAGATCTTGAAGATCTCTTAGCGGTCACCTCCACACCCCCAAAACGCCACTGCAGATCGCGAGCAGCCGGAGGAGAGGATCAGCAGACCAGGATGCGGTTCATTCATCTCGAAATCCGTGGAAGCTCCATCATGAGTCAGGTCAGATTCCATTTCGTGCTTCGACAATTCCTATATAAATGCATAGATGCAGCTCTTCGGAAAGTTAAATTGCAACTAAATTGCCGTTAGTAACGATTGAAAGATCTTAGTGACATTGATCTTGATCCATAGATTCACTAAAATATTTAACGTAATTAGTTTATTTATGTAACTAATCAACACCTTTTAAACCAAATTTAAGCAGAGTTCAAAAAGTGCATACAGTCTTATCTTTTTCCTTAGATGTCAATGGACGATAAGGGCGATAGGTTGGACCCTGGCGTTTTTCCCATAGCCAAAATTGCTGTCGTCGCACTGGTACATCCGTTTTATAAGCAAATGCATTCTGCAAATTTTTTCAGATCTTCAGATTTTAAAAAATAGCACAATACAAAACACAATTTGAACTGTGTATGATATGTAAATATAACCAAATATTGTACCTGGAAAAGAGCAAAAGGTGTATGTTTTCGGAGACGAAAATAACCGACTCTATCAAAATCCACTAGATCAAAATATATTTGTTTCCCAACCTGCTCATAAATATCACTATTGCGAATAACCTAGTTTCATCATATTGCAAGGTAAGTAATGATTTCATGAATCTCAATAGTAGTTCTAAGGAGCGAAAATTGGAAATTAACCTTTATTGTTGTACACAAATGCGGTTCATCTTCATTTAATCTTACCTGAAAGGATAAAATTAAGGGTTCAATGTGATTTTTTAGTAAGATCACAAAAACTAATAAGAATACCAAATTTATTAATAAAACTCTTACTCGAAGGTGTTCGGCCATATCCATCTCATCCACATTACAAAATATATTAGCCTTGTCACTTTCACGTATATACACAAGCATGTACGCGTTTGAATTCTCTGTATAATAATTTACCTGTTTCAAATAAAACATATATTCATGAATTATATATAAGTTTAAGTGAAGTGAATGCTAATAAATCAGTTATATCATCCACCAAATCACCTCCTCGCCTCCATATTGGTCAAACAATGCTCTCTTCATATTTGTGTCGATCACGCGTTCATCATCAAATTTAAACCTACAAGATATTAAATTCAGCCAACACATTAAAGAAACATGTGATAGATTGCGTGTGTGTGTGTGTGTTTGTGTTTGTGCATATGACTTTGCATTAATATCTGTATGTATTATTGTAAGTATTAAATTAATGTTATAGCTTAATGTCAAGTACTGTTGATATCGTAACCATGTAATCAGTCGTATCCAAACGTTGCATTGGTTTGGAACATCGGTTTATATTGTAAACAAATAGGATGAAATTAGTGAAATCAAGATTCAAAATTTGTGTATGTTACTTTGTTCAGTCATGTATGTAATTATTATGTATGTATGAATGAATGAACGTATTTTTAGATCGAAAACCGGATAATAAAATAAAAAACCGAAGAGTTCAGTAGTAGCTGTCAAACACATGATATTTCATACCATTGATCAGAGAGCGTCGGCCTGATATAGGCAACATAATGTCCATCATGTACATCCCCACTGTGAGCCCAAACACTGGAAAAATAACATAGAACTGAATTACTGAATATTGATCAGACAAGAAAATAAAAAGCCAACTTATTCACAAAAGTTAGCATAGTTAATGGTTTTTCCTGCATATTTCCATAATTTAAATAATAATCATTTTGGCTTGCTTTCTAACTGTTTCTACTTTCTAGAACTAATATAACTAGTTACTATGTTATGCTATATATCTTATGACTACTTATCAATGAAAGTTACTTCATCTATAATGAACTCGCGGTGCAAAATACTCAACTAAATTCTGATACCTGTGAAGAGTGTAAAGATTGGGAACACTTCTGTCTGCCAGAGGTGATAAATACTTTCCATCCACTATATCAAGATCAAGTTGCAAGGGGAATCTATAATCGTCGTTTATCTGTCCAATAGAATAATTTCACAATAAAAAGTCCAAATAAGGTATTGTTGTAAGAATCAACAAAACGTATTCGAAAGTATATCAAACCGCGGCCTTCACATGAACTGAACCATGTCATAAGGGTCAAAGTTACTGACCTTCACCACTGTATCTTCCATGGAATCATCGTATCTGAAACGTTTTAACTTCAGTACTAGAACAGGTGGGAAATCAACAAACAGATCCTGTGAAGAACAACACATGATTGAATTTATAATAGAAAAATAGGTAAATTTATAATAAATTTAAGAAATGATTCTGACCTGATCATATATATTAATTTCAACTTCAGGTTGCCTTACTTCTACATATTTGTCAAAAGAATCATACACGTTGCGACAACCTTCGACGTCAAGCTGAAGATCTGACACAAGATATATGTGTTGATAAAAGAACTACAATCAACATATATAAAACAAGTTTATTCTTACAAATGTTAATGTACTTACAAGTAAAATTTTGTAATCTTGTTTATCTGTAGCCGATATTTGTGTAATCGACATATCTCATAGTATGTCCTTCAAACAATTGTTGAATTGCAACCTCTACAACAGTGCCCTAAGTGTATAACCACAAGTATACATAAATACATAACCAGGCAATAATAAAAAATTAACAAAATTCATGTTCGATGGCGGAAATAGGCATACCTTCATTTTTTCTTGAAGTTTCTCAAAGAGAACCATGATGTATTCTTGAGCATCATTCTTCTTAAAGTATTCATGTGTATCCAGACAGAAAGACTTGGTCAGCTCTTCGGTGGCGACACTAGTATCACTGTACTGAAGGTTATAGAATAAGCTCTGCAAAGACAGCGGAATGCTCCCAGATGGCATATCATTCCCAGTTGTTGGCATATAAAAGACGGCCTGATTGAAAAGTTAAACATGAGTGTCAAATATTATACTTTTAGTGAGCATCAATTGATGAGGTAAAAAGTGATATCACCAACCTTTCGAAAGTAAGGTATGTGGTATAAGGTTTGTAGGAGATAATGCACATAGCAAGTAGAGCCTAGACTTTTAAGGCCAACATAACCGGTTTCGTATTGATATTACCGTATATGTATATACTAGTTTTTATCCCCCTGTATTACGGGAGTTGTTTTATATTATTTGTTCTAATATTTAATTATTTTTTGTATTTATATTTTTTATTGTATGAAAGTTAATAATATACTTATGGTTTGATGATAAATTATTTGACAAATAAATGAGATGTTATAACTCGGTTTAAAAACATATGGTTTTAATGAGACACAAGACCCGTTTATTCTTTAACTATAAAATTGGTTTTTTAATTATAAATAATACTTATGAAAGTTAATAATATACTTATGGTTTGATGAGACCCAAGACCCGTTTATTTTTTTTACTATCAAATTGGTTTTTTAATTTAGATAATATATACATCTTTTATAAAATAAATAAGATATTAATTTTTTAATATATCCTATTTTATAGGATTTTTACATCAATAATTAGGTGAGAATAATTTTTTATTTATGGAGATGTTATAACCCGTTTAAGAAATATCTGGGTTTGGTAAGACCCATACCCATGAATTCGGGTCAAATGCATGAGAAGACTCAATTCAAAAATCAAGCAAATCTGGTGACTCCAAAAAAAGGGGAAGCGATCGCATCGCGACACTTAGGATTTTTATGTTTTCGTTTATATATATTATAGATACGCTATTAATTTTCGGTTTTCCGACGCAATTCTGACACATATATAAATGGTTTTCCGACGCAATTCCGACACATTTATAAATTTTTTTTGACACGGCTCCGACGCATATTTGATTTGTTTTCCGACACAAATGTGACGCATATATGAATTATTTTCCAACGCATATATGAATTATTTTCCGACACAATTCTAACGCATTTATATTTTTAATATATTTTTATTTTCAAATTCAGAATAATCCAGATTTTTAAATTTTTTTTTTTATATAGAAATACTCAATAAAGCCACAAAACCTGTTATACAAAAAAAACAACAAACTCACTCACAAAACAACTTTTGCCAATTGAAACTCAAATATAATCAAAGTCATCACAAATCTATTACAAACTAACATGTCTAAAATTGAACATAAAAAACTACTAGAATCACGAACAAAAAATTACGGCCACTTCTACTCCTTTTGCATCGCTTTGTCCATATTATGGCATTCCATGCTCTCCTTTCAACTTCCATTTGAACTTGAATCTACAAATTTGTTAAACATGTACGATAATTAGTAAACAAACACCACATGATAACTATAATTAAGAATAGCATATAACCGGTTCCATAGGCCTATTAACTGTAGAAGCAGTAATTGCATCTAAGTTTGCTACCTTTACACCTTCTAAAGGAGTTTTTGTATCCAAATCATGGAATAGAAGAACAACGTGTCGATTTGAAGCGTCGTCAACTGTAGATCCCTTTCTTGCTATGTGTAGAAATAAAACAAAAGTAAAAGAGAGCGAAGAATGGATGTGGTAGATATTGTGACTGGCGAAAACTGACGGTGAGAAAGGAAGGGGCGTCGAGCGTTGGGAGAGGTAGAGAGGAGAAGCGATGGGTTTGGTTTTTCTTTTAAAAGCTAAGTATTAGAAAGGACAACTAAACATTAAGTTTTAATTAGATATATATTTAACTTATAGTTTTAATAGGTGTGACTCCTGGTGCAATTGGTAAGGTTGTTAGTTATATTGATCATTGAATAAGTTGATGACCATGGTTCGATTCTTCTAGTAGACACCTATTTTTTCATCTCTTTTGATAAAAGAGTTTAAAGTAAATCCGACGCATTTCCAACACAAATTATGCTTGTGTCAGAATTGTGTCGGAAATTCTGACACCTTTCCTACGCAATACATTTTTTGTTTACGTTTCTTGAGGTTCAAACGTTGTTTTTCCTACTCCATTTTTTGCACAACTTCATTATACATGAAACACTATCACTTCCCAAACTTATACATACTATATATCTACATACATATGTGTGTACCATTAGAGCCTATAAGTTACAACACTCTTTTATAATTTTATAAGTAGTATAATATTTTTATTTGTTTCTCGAGGTTAAGACGTTTTTCCTTATTTCATATTTTACAAAACTTCATTATACATGAAATACTTTTCCTTCACAAAGTTATACATATTATAATGTTTGTGTACGTATGTGCCATTAAAACTCTAACTTATAACGACATTTACAATCTGATAATGCTACTCATGTATGTACGCAGTTGTATAATATGTATAAGTTAGGGAAATGAAAGTATTCCCCATATAGTGAAGACATACAAATTATGGATGAAAAAATAAACGTTGGAGTCTAATTAAACGAAAAACATACTTAGGCCGTCAGAATTGCGTAGCAAGTTGCTACACATTTGCTACGCATTTTCAACAAAATAAACGTTGCGTCGGAAGTGTGTCGAAACTTATATTATTACTTTATAAATATATTGATAAAGTACAAAATTAAAATTTTGCGTTTGAAATTAGTCAGACTTTCCGACACAATTCCGACGCAATTTTTATTTTTCTTTACCTTACCGTATTAACAAAAACAATACACAAAGTTGAAATGTTGCGTTGGAAATGCGTCAGAAATTCTGACACTTTTCCGACGCAGTTTGTATTATAATTTCGATTAACATATTAAAAAAACTAGAATTAGGAAATAAAATTGATGTGTCAAAAATGCGTCGGAAATTCCGACACGTTTCTGCCACTTTTTGTATTATGATTTAATTTAACTTATTAAAAAAACAAAATTACGGAATTAAAATTTTGTGTCGTAAATGGGTTGGAATTTCCGACGCATTTCCGACACAAGTTGTATTATCATGTAAATATAAGAAATAAAATACACTATTAAAATGATGCGTCGGAATTGCGTAAGAAATTCCAACGCATTTCCGACGAAATTTAGTTTGTGTCAGAAATTTGTCATAACGTACGACATAAAATTTGGATTTCACTTTCTGTCAAAAATGTGTCGGAAATGTGTGGCAAATTCCGACGCAAAATATTGCGTCACAAATTTCTGTAGCAATGGCACCCTTTTTCTAGTAGTGACGTACAGAGTTAAACGAATGAGAGAATGTGTATAACCGCCATCAATCAATTGTTGCTTTTAGAAGATTTTTATAACTTCAAACGCCTGTGATTTAAATTTAATCTTGAAGACTTTGACATACCATGATCTTTTTAAAAGTTGGTTGGCACTTAGAGCGCTAGCAATACTGGAGTTTCACAAATCATCACATCGACGTCATGTCATATTCCACATTTTTCTTAAAAAACCATGCTTTTTCTACATCACTAAACCTCCGCAAGTCCCGCTAAAATTATTAAAGCAATATATACCATGTGTATGTGTGTGTGTGTGTGTGTGTGAGAGAGAGAGAGGGCGCAGGCCCCTACTTCATAGTCTGCTTCTCATCTATAACGACAAACCCCACCCGAACAGATATCCCTCTACAACTCCATCCACACTATTTCCACCTCATCCGGACATTAGAAGATGCCTACAACCCACGTTGTGGATACTCAAAACGATATATCATATACTTTTATAAGCATTCTTACAAGCCTTTCATTTTCAAGAAATCTATTTTTTTAAATCTTTTCAAGTTTTAATAAAGGAAAAATTACTATATAAATTATAATAGACAAATTTGATCAAATATTTTAAAAGATAAACATGTCTATTTTAGCTTAATGTTCTTAATAATTGGATTTTGGTCCAACACAATCGTCATGTCAGGGAAGCTGGCTAAGGCGATCAAGCCTTAGCCAACACTTTTTGGGCATTGAAAATTGTAAGAAGTATATGAGACCCACTTTCAACTAATAGAAATACGACACAGGTCAAACACGACTATACTTTGCCTACAATTTTAGTTTCTTAGTCGGCAAGCCTGGCTCTTAGCCAGCTTTGGGATCTATGTTTTTTCACTAAGCCGGCTCATTCCTTTCCCTCTTAGTCGGCTCTAACTCGACTTGTAGGCTAAGACTTCAATTAGTCGTCTTCTTTTCTTCATTTTAGCCGCATAAATTTAGCCGCTAAAATTAAATAATTTACCTAGTCAATTTAACACCTAGGCGGATTCCTTTTTTTTTCTTTTTCTTAGTTGTCTTCTTTTCATTTTTAGACGCATAAAATATCCCACATAATTAAATATTTTTACCTACCCACTTAAGTGCTTAGCTTATTTGCTTCTACTTTTTCTCTCTTATTCATCATCTTTATTTTTCTCTTAGCCGCATACCGCAAAATTAAATGTGGTTACTTACCAAATTTATCTTTTTACCTAATATTTTTATAAAACTTATAAAACCTTCGTCACTTTATCAAAGTTTTTTACTTTCTTACAACACAATATCTATTTTTCCTCATTGATTAAAAATATTATATATATGTTGACTAACAAAAAATAATAAAAGAAAATGTTCATTAAAACTGAAAATTAAAAAAACTTAATAATAACAAAACATAATAAATTACGATTACAATATTCTTGATAGTAGGCACACAATATGCCGACTAAGAGAAAAGAAATAAGATTGCTAAGAGGAAAGAAATAGAACATGGCTAAGTATTTAATTGCGTAAGTAAAAGCATTTAATATCGCAGCTAAATTTATACAAAAGAAAAAAAAGAAGCGGCTAAGAGAAAAAAAGCATATGTGGGCTAAATATTAAAGCAGTAAGTAAAGGTATTTAATTTTGAGGGCAAGATTTATGCGGCTAAAAAAATAAAAGAAGACGGCTAAGAGAGAAAATGGGAAGCCGGCTAAGTATTTAATTGGGGAGGTAAAATTATGTAATTTTAGCGGCTAAAGGAAGAAAAGAAGACGGTTAAGAAGTTCTAGCCTACGAGTCAAGTTGGAGCGGGCTAAGAGAGAAAATATGAGTCGGCTAAGTGAAAAAACACGGATCTCGAAGCCAGCGAGAGTCAGGCATGTTGGCTGATAAACTAAAGTCGAATCCTAAGTTTAACCGTATTTAACACGTGTCGTATTTGGATTGGTTGAAAGTGGGTCCCAGGTACTTATCTCAATGTCACTTTTATAATTTCGTTTGCAAACAAATAAAAAAGTGAATTTTTAATATGGAGTTAAGCGCCATTTTAGTACCTGTGGTTTGGCCAACTACGCAACTTTAGTACATATTCTTTATTTTGTGCAAATGACTACCTCAGTTTAAAAAAACTTGCATTTTTAGTCCTTTTTTTAACCCCATTAATTTTCATCCGTTAAGTCTGGGGTATTTGCGTAATTTCATTATTTAAATTAGGGGTATTTGGGTAATTTCACTATTATATATTTTGTTTTTCTTTTTCTTCCTCCTTTTCTCTCTCCCCGTCTTTAAACCCCTTCTTCTTCACAAAACACCATCATTCCTCCATGTTTCAATACTTTAATCACCCGCCTCTTCAACAACGACACCGACACACCCAACCTCGGCATCTCACCGTACCAATGGTGGTCGGACTTCCTCCACGGCATCACCGTCAACGGCCCAACGTCACTTTCTCTGGCGGATCCATCTTCGCCGTCGCCGGATACCCACAAGATGATGATGAGGGAAGGGTATTTTGGTCAGGGTATTTGCCTTCTCCGGCGAGATGACGTTGAAGTGGGTGTTGTTCATTACAGAGGAATGAAGATGAAGATGATGAAGGAAAGGGTTCCGGAACACCAAGAACACACACACTGTGTGTGAGAGAATACACCTTAGATCTATGTTATTTTTTAAATTCTAGTACAGAACTTGTATGTATGAAATATGGAGATGAGGATGAATCTGTAGATGGCTATAATGATTGTTATTATTTGTGTGGCTATAATCATTTGTGTGGTTGTGTGTTTGAATATGGTGATGAGGATGAATTTGGTTGAGGATGCTGATGAAGATCTGAAGATGGCTATAATGATTATTATTATTCTTATTATCATAATTTTCTCAATATAAAAATGAGAGAAAAAATAAAAGAAAAAAACAAATAATAATAAAATTACACAAATACCCCGGATTTAACGGATGAAAATTGACGGGGTTAAAAAAGATACTAAAAATCAAGGTTTTTTGAAACTGAGGTACTCATTTGCACAAAATAAAGAATAGGTACTAAAGTTGCGTAGTTGGCCAAACCACAGGTACTAAAACGGCACTTAACTCTTTAATATGTATATATATATACAGTGAAAAGATCCAATACACTAATGCCTTAACGTTCATTACGTACGCGGATCCATTTTTTACGAATCGATCCATGAAATCACATCTAAACATCTCGGAATCGTCAATACATATCCAATCAATCATTTGTTCACCGAAAAAAACAGTTTTGGATGGTTAATCAATCAATTTTTCACTTTTTTCACGAAGACCGTATTTTGAGCGTTTAGTTTTGTGAGCGTTTTAGGTTTTTGCTTTTGTTTTTTGCCTTTGAGCGTCTCGCGTACCTACCTGACATGTTGACGTAATATCTATGTTTCAATATCCAAAATATATATATATATATATATATATACAAGAAGAGTATTAACAATTTAATTTTATTTATAACTTTCCCGTTATAGTCGTGTCTGATTCTAATCTTCTCATCGTCTCTCAGGTACTTCACTTCCAGGTTTTGTAAACCTATATCAACAGCAATCAGTCTTAAACCTTTAATCTATGTTACAGACTTCCAATGCGTGCACATAAAGCAGCATCTAACTCATTAATTCCCACTTCTTCTTGTTAATTTCCAGGGTCCAAAACTGGTGCAAGAAGCATGAATCAAACTAAAACAATGGTTAACGGGTCTAACTGTAATTCTTCTAATGTTGTCATCGATAATCCTAACCTGCTTCACCAAAAGAAAGCCGCCATTCGCCTCGCGGGTCCCTCGAAATTGCAGGTTTTTTATTTGTAAATAGTTAACCGTTTCAATTTGGGGGTTTTTATTGGTACCATTTTTGTAATACTCGTAGTTTTGGTGTTCATAAGTTACTAACTTTAGTCTTATTGGCAATTAGGGGTTGCATAAAACCAGAAAAACCGAACCAAAACAAAAACCGATGGTTTGGTTTTAATGTTTTGTAAAAATCAAACTTACGGTTCAGTTTTGGTTTTACATGTATTAAAAAAATAAAAACCGAACCAAATTTGTAGATTTTATTTTTTTTATTATAAGTATTTATAAGAATTTAATAATATGTAGTTTAAATAAAGAAAGACCGGGTGTGGCTCAATGAAGAAAGCCTGGGATCTTTGTGATCTTTAGTTCGATCCTGAGGGCGTTCGGGTTTTACCACCAGTGGGCCTTCGGGCGGGTGGGTTTTCCCCCAGAGCTGGAGATAACTTGGAGACGCTTAAGGGCTCCGTACGGCTGGATTGGGCCAGCTGGCGGGTGACCTTTTGCCATTGGGTCACCCCGTATGGAGTACCTAGGCATTCTGTGTTTGTTGGCCGTTCCAAAAAAAATAATGTGTAGTTTAAATATTTTAGTCCAAATGTATAATAATCAGATAGTTATTAATTATCAAAGTAATTTATCTTTTATTATAAGTAATTTAGAATCTGATAAATGCGTAATCAAAATATTTTACTCTAAATGTATAATAATCAATTAGTTACGGAGTATTAATTAACAAAATAATTTCAGCCTAAATTTGTAATTTTGGGCAAAAAACAAATTCGGCCTAAAATATTCTAGCTCAAATGGCAAAACCGAAATCGAATGTTTTCAAAACTGAAGTTTCGGTTTTTTGTTCGCTTTTAGCCTTTTTTTGTAAATAGCCTTTTAGCCCAAAACCGACCCAGATTCACTGAATCGTGCACACCCTTATTGGCAATGCAATCTAAAAAACAAAATGTGATCCATCAGTCTGCAAATAGTTTGGTTCTTGATCTAACTTTTTGCTACCGTTTTGTTGATTAAACTGTAGGTAATTGCAGATTTTGATAATACACTGACAAGGTTTTGGGTTGATGCATGCAGAGGACAATGTATGCTCATGGTTTCTTTATAAACTTTGAATGTTTTTGTTATAATTATGTGTTTCTTAATGCAACTAAAGTGTTTTGTAATTATATATGTAGCAAGTCACGGGCTCATACAACAAGAGAACCCTGAGTACAATGCTAAGAGAGACGAACTATTTAACTATTATCATCCGATAGAATACGACCCGCAACTTCCAATCGATGAGAAAACGAAGCTCATGGAAGAATGGTATGTTGACTATTTACACACTTAAATATTAAACGCGTTTATAAGTTTATTAGTACTTAAATTTGATTATGTTCCTTTTTCTAATTCACAGGTGGGGTAAGGTACATGATCTCCTTATTGAAGGAGGTCTTACGTATGATGCGATAAGAAACTCCGTATCTAGTGCTTTGATTGCTTTCAGAGACGGTGTTGCTGAGCTTTTCGAGTTTTTAGAGGCGAGTTTTTAGCGTTTTTTGACATCTTTTTTAGTACCGGCTACGTAACTGAACCGTGTGGTTGGAACCTGATTTAGTTTCCTTTATTATTTTTTTTTTGCAAAAAAAATAAAAATAAAAAATTCTTTACTGATTCATTTATCACTTCAGGCTCCATATTTTGTTTATTCCAGGTAGGGGTGAGCAAGAAACCCAAAAAACCGATTCCAAACCGAAAAAACCTAACCGAAACAAAAACCGACGGTTTGATTTTATGTTTTTGTAAAAACCGCACTGACAGTTCGGTTTTGGTTTTGCATGTAAAAAAAACCGAACCGAAGCGAATTGCTAACCTTTTGTTTTTTTATATTTTATATTAAGTAATTTATAAGAATTTAATAAATATGTAACTTCAATATTTTTTATCAAATGTATAATAGTCTAAAGTTTTCAAGCTCAAATGGCAAAAACCGAAAAAACCAAAACGGAATCCGAAAAAACCGAACGGTTTCAAAAACTCCAAAAACCGAAGTTTTGGTTTTCGGTTTGGTTTTAGCCAAAAACCGCACCACGCACACCCCTAATTCCAGGTTTCATATTTTGTTAATATTGCAAATTTACATTAAAAGATGAAGTATTCGATCTACATTTTGTTTTAAATTAGTTATGTATTTTTTTAAATTATTTATGACATTATCTGGTTATGAAAACGTAAGTAAAGCTATATCTTTTATGTGTACAGGAAAGAGGCATTCCGGTTCTCGTATTTTCCGCAGGACTAGCAGATATTATTGAAGAGGTAAGTTAAACCACAGCCATGTCAGCACTCTTTTATGCCAGCTGGCAAATAGTATCCTACTAACTAGTAACTACTAATTTAACTATGGTGTTTATTCTGATTGTCATCAGGTTCTTCGTCAAAAACTTCATAGAACTTTCAAAAATGTTAAGATCGTATCAAACCGGATGAAATTTGACGACAATGGTAACCTAGTATCTTTTACAGGTAACTTAGCTTCTACTTGGACATGTAAATAAATATGTTTTAATAACGTTATTAATCATTTTAACCATTGATTTAGTTTTGAAATTTGCACAGGGAAGTTGATTCACAGCTTGAATAAAAACGAGCATGCGCTTGAGATGGCTGCATCTTTGCACGAACAGTTGGGTGAAACCGATGATCAAATGATCGATAGCGCGTCTCTGAGAAAACGAACTAATGTGCTACTTCTTGGTGATCATATGGGAGATTTGAGAATGTCTGATGGTTTGGATTACGAAACTCGTATTTCTGTTGGATTTTTGTAAGTAGTTATTAATTTATTATTCTTTCAAGCCATTACTAAATTAAATCTTTTGGCATCCAAAAATGCGAATTTGTAATTATATTATTGCCTTTCTGCAGGAATCAAAACGTTGAAAACTCTCTCGATATATACCGCAAAGGCTATGACATTGTGTATCTAGTGAGTGTCGATATATATACAAACATACATACATGTATATAATAACTGCAACAATTTTTGTTAAAAAAGTAATGATTTTTCTGCAGGACGACGCACCAATGTCTGGGGTCGTGAAGCTCGTCTCAGAGCTATTTTCTCCCGGAAGTGATTAAAATTTGAAAACGTAATTTCCACGACTTTTGGATGGTTTAACATTTATTACGGTAATGGCATTATAGAATATGTGACTGGGATCAACCCAGAAATCAAAAACATTTGAAGCTTCTGAATGTTGAAATACAAATGCTTATGTTAGCACTGTTAATAAATAAGTTTTATTGGATTTTAATAATCTTTATTGACTGGTATTGGCCGATGATAATCCTTATTCATTTTATCACCACTGGCGGACCCATATTTCAAAAAGTTGGTCTTCGATGATCCCCTGTTAAAAAGGACTTAACGGCGTTATATTTTTTTCTGAAATTCAAACTAATTTTTTAGGGCTTTTGATGAGAAGGGGGACACAAATCGATTAATGTAAAACTTAACTCAAAACGGTGATCCAAACGACTTGATTTTTGCTTCAATCCGTGTGTTTGAACTTTTAGTTAACAAAAATTAAGTCGTTTGGATCACCATTTCGAGTTAAGTTTTACATCAATCGATTCGTATTCTCCTTTCTATCAAAAGCCCTAAAAAATTAGCTTAAAATTTGGAAAAAAGTATAACGATGTTAAGTCATTTTTAATGTGGGCAACTTTTTGAAATTTGGGACCGCCAGTGGCGATAAAGTGAATAAGGATTATTATCGGTCACTACCAGTCAATAGAGATTATTACAATCCAATAAACCATAAAATAATGTGTTTTTAATCCTGTGAAACCTATTATTGTGCATGTCTATAATAGACTTGTTTGATATTTTTATCAATAATTACCAATGTTGCATGAGCTTAAATTGAGAATACTTCATAAATTTCTTCTTGTTCTTGCTTTGATCTAATAATAACATTCTAACTACACACAGTGTTCATTTATTTCTTTCTTATTCCCTGACAATAGCCTATTCAATTCGTCTATAGTTCTCGCGTATGAAACACTATTATGTTTGAGCAGTGAATTGTAACTATAGTCTATTTCACATAATTTTGTTCACGTAAAGGAATCCAACATTTCTTTTAAATTATGAAAGAATTCAACAAAAGGATATGTAGGTATGTAACCTAAGATCAGCCACCACCCTCACTATTCGTCGCCACTGTTATTGTTGCGGCCATTACCATCGACCATCCCTTCCACCATTGTGAGCGTTGGTGCCTGAAATGCTCTAACAAAACAGTGGTTCAAAAATAAGATCGTTCGAGACACATGGACACACGACTAGTGGTTGGATGCATGTCGTTTTGTGGATCTCAATGAAAAAGCTAACGAAGCACCAAACGAACCACAACGCCCAATTGTGAGAGAAAAGACAAAAGGAAAACGAACTAAAGAATCTTTGTCACAAGAATAAAGATTAGCTTGAGTGTCAACAAAGTTTGAGAAATGAGAAATTCCACAGACACGTATGAGAGCATCCAAAAAAACCTCGAATTCATAGAAGGTATCGAGGGCAGAAGAATTTAAAAGTATTAGCCATAAACATTGATTACCTTCAAGTGGCGGATGTTGAAGGTGTCGACAAATTGAAAGCGAAGATTTTCTGAAAGCTCACATTGTAGTTTTTGCAATCTTAGCATTAAAGTGTGTTTAAATTAATATTATATAATTTTAAAATTTTAACTAAAAAAATAAATGGCGTGACATGTATAGAAAATGGAACCACGCCCCACTTTTTGGATTCGTGCAAAAGTGGTGTGGAAACGAGATGGTGCCTACATGGCATGCTCCACACTCCATGAACCACACCACCACATGTGATAGCCTATGAAGGTAGGAGTTCACCAAATGGGGTAAACAATTTACAGTCCATACCCAATAACCGTGTTTCTCTTCTCTATGTGTCCGATCGAGATTTCTTCACCAGGAAAATATCGATCAGTTTATCTTATCAATTTTCAAATAAGTCCAAACATTAATTAAGCCCACTTCATATATCACTTAAGCCCAAGTGAATAAATAATAAACCCGTTGTTATAAATCCCAAGTAACCTTTTAGGATTAAATCGAGCTTGCACTCATGCATCACCTAACTCGTTTAATCTAAAGTTATTTTCTCGATTGACTAATTAATCCTATAATACAAAAATAACCAGCATATCATTCTGAATTGCATTGAAGCCTACACAATGTTAAACATCTAACATTCGGTATAAAGCCTGATCAAAGTTTTTTGTTAGTGGGGTATTGCCTAACCAAACCCTGAACACGATTGATCTCTTTATTTACTATTTATTATTCACTTACTTGACGTGTCACCCTTTCTCTCTCCAATCCACCCTCCCTCGACTACAACTATTGGCATTCTCAAGATTGCAATCTTGAGATTTTGAGTAAAAAAAAGAAAAAAGGAGTAAAGGGGGCAATCTTGATCAGAATGGCAAACCTAATTTGTTTGTCTCATTCACACATGTCACATTTCCATTTATTACTTTTTATTTTGATTTCTGCTTTTTAATTCATAACAATTATTTACATATATATTTTGGTTTTTGATTTATAACTTATTATATTTGACTTTTTAAAAAAAATCTAAAAATACAGTCTTACTTAGTTGTTTTTTTGTGAGCATTCCGGTATAAATTTCGTTAAAAATGGAGTTTGTTTAAAAAATCGTATTTTTTATATAAGATTTTAGTTAATCGTATTTAAAGTTTTTTATATTTAAAAAAATATAATTACTTAATTATATTTATATAGTTAATCAAAACTAATTATAAATTGAATTTATTTAATAAAAGAATTATGAGATTGGGTTGTTAATGGGAGTAAAAGATTGGAGTGGGTTAAATTTTGTAGATTAAAAAGAGAGAAATTAATTTTATAATGTGAGATTGAGATTGTAAGATTATTGATGGGATGGTCTAAACACTCATTTGTCCATTTTGCCGATCCCAACGAGCAGAATCTATGTGCAATTCTATGAAAACTTATCAATAATCCAATAGACAAAATAGTTTTAGTTTCCAATTTTCCATGCATATGAATATATATTTACTTTTAATACGGTGTATTTGCAAGTGTTTTATATACGCATGCATATTTATGTATATTGCTTTCTTATCTTAGAATTTGTATGTTAATAAACTAAATGTACACGACATGCACATGTGCCCATCAATATATTTGAGATTTTTGTTATTATTCTTTTTTCTACATTTTTATATGCGTATCAATTAGTTAAGATTTATTTCAATAACTGCTCTTTTATCAACATTTACATGCGCATACATGTGACTTTGAAATATAGTTTTTGTAGTTAGTCTTCTATCTAGGGGTGCACATTCTGTAATACCCGAGACCGACCCGGGCAATACCCGAGACTGACCCAAAATTATTGATTAACAAGGACCGTAGTGTGGACCATGTTTAAATGGTCGGTCATCGGTCCCAAACTCATTCGGTCTTCCATATATAACCGAGAACCGACCATTTTTGTAGACAGTCTCTTATCTATGTTCACATATGTATGTGTGCATGTTACATAGAGAAGTGGGGAAACAACATTGTTCTGTTTTACCTTTTCGTTTAATTAGTAAAACACATTTGAAGCATAATGTATAATTTTATAACAAATCTTCACTTCAAAGCTAAAACCATTCGGCATTAAACAAGCCATATACATTCAAATTAATTTGGCAAAGAATATGTCCTTGCTATCCACATCACACACTTTGAACCAAAGATTAAGTGATTGGTATTGCTTTAGCCTTTAGGTAGTTTATGTGAAACCTTTTGGATACCTCCTAACATAGTTATAGTAACATACAACATATTATTCGGTAAAACTGAAACTTGTAACACATATCGTAGCGTAGTCTTAGAACCTTGAATCTATTCGTAACTGTAACTAACATGCGTAATTACTGAAGCCGGTGTCCCCCAAAATATTATGCAAGATGTAATCATTTTATTACATCACATTAACACGCTAAATAAAATAAAAGCAAGCATTAAAGGGAGTATTTACAAAAACAAAAGCAAAAGCAAACAGGAGAAACAAAAACAAAGAAACGCATATCACCACTTTCGGGGTTTATGTCGTTGACAATATGCAAGATGCAACTCTTTTGTTACATCATATCATATCATATTATATCTATCACCTTGATACTCATTAACAAAATAAAATTAAAAGAGAACCCACCCATCATGAACAGAATAATTACAAACACAAAAGCAAACGGGAGAAGTAGGAAATGAAGAAACGCATCACACCCCTTTAGGCTTTTTGATATCATTTTCTTCAATCTATAAACTCCACTGTAAGCCAAACACCTACAAGATTTTTTACTACATTAAATTATGTTACACCCAATAAAAATATATAATCAAAACAAGACCACTTGTATGATCCAGATAAAATATGATGACGATGATATTAGGTGAATGTATCTTAAAAGATTATGTCGACACATTAGTAGTACCTTTCTTGATGTTGATGTTAGTTTGTCTTTTTAGATTAGTTTTGACTGTGGACCAACAATTTTGACTAATTAGATATGATCATATGATACCGCTACATCATCTCTACCGACTACCATTTTTTTTCTTATTATTTTTATTCTACCCGCCCATTCCGTGTGAAAAAAATTAAAAGTAATTATCTACCTTTAAGTTAAATATAATATAATATACTTTTAGCTTTTTATTAAGATATCATAAACATGAAAAAGAGAACATTTATAAAGAGACTAATCAAAGAGAACAATAATAATAACAATCTACACAAAAATAAAATACAGATGTTGTTCTTTATGTTTGATGTTGTTCTTTAATTTCATCGGGTGTCCTTTATCTTAAAATCTGACGTAATTTGTATTTTACGTTTCCAAATGTTACACCGTTTGTCCTTTCGCATAGTTTTTATCGTTAAGGAATGTCATGTGCAAAGGACAAATTAGTTTTGTCCTTTTAAAAAAAATAAAACATTTTAATAGTAAGCTTTTATAAAACCATAAAATTTAGATAAAAATTACAAAAAATATCCTTTACATTTGTATTTGGTGTTTTCAAAAAGCCAAAAAGTTAAAATATATTTGGCAATTAATCTTTTTCATTTTATCTTTTTGAGAGGGTTAAAAAAAGTTTTTTAAAAGCCACAAATCCTGGCTTTTTAAAAGTCAATAAGCCAATAAACACTTTTCAAACTCAATCCCAAATATGCCCAGATAAAATTATAGGAATATCCTTTAAATTTGTATTAGCTTTTAGATAAAATTCAGAAAACATCCTTTACGTTTGTATCAGCTTTATTTACAGCTTCATCCTTAATGTTTTAAAATCAATTACACCATCCTCTACTTTTCATTTTTGTTTCACTTTTCATTTGTTATGGCTAACTCCATGTGGGTAGCTTTTAAGCTGCTGGGAGTGTCCTTGATCACCGCCGTTTTTTGCTTCGTAAGGTAATTTTTCACGATTTTGTCTAAAAATTGTTATATGTATTAAATCTGGTCACCCCATGACTGAGTTAGTAATATTTTTAAAAATCAAATCAAAATTGTTTTAAAAGGTAAAATTAAACAAAATTTTTTCAAATACAAACGCAAAAAAATGTTTATTTTTATTATTATTATTACTTTTTTGGAAAATGTATATTTTAATATTATGATAATCCTAAAATGCAAACAAAAATAGGGTTTATAATCCACTGATACAAAATAAAATATAATTATTATCTACAACTTTATGGATTAGAATGAACTAGCCAGAACAAGCCATACCTTTTTATCCGCAACCGCCTCACCCCCGGAAAATGACATCATCCGCCATCTCCATCAACGGCAACAAACACTCCGGCGAAAACTTCCGGCCAAACAAATACGTAAAACTCGAATTCGAAACTCTCAACCTCCGAATCAACTCCGGCGAGACCTCATCCGGAGTATACATATACGGATGTCCATCCACACTACCAGTCCAATTCACATTCGTCAGCGTATACTCACTCACTCCTTTCGGATCCTCCATCGATAACAGCGTCGGAAAGTAATGCTCCTCCGGATAACACGTGTCAACGTCCGTACACGGTAACCTAAACTTCCTCCACACTTTCCGGTCCTTTATTATTATCAACGAGTGAGATCTGGTTAGTATATAAAACTGTGACCCGATCCGAAACTTGTCAAACGGTATTTCAGGTAACATTACGTTTTTACCCCTCGCTATGTACCTGTCCCATAGCTGTGGCTCCTCAGACAACACCTCAATGTAACTGAGTCGACGACTCGGTAGTGTAAACCGAGTTGAACTCCGACTTAACCGAGTCGACTCAGTAAAGAGAGTTTTGTAAATGAAATGAAACGAGTGTAACGGAATACAATGCTGTGAGACGAGAGCGAAGTAAGCGTTCAACGGATCGTCGAGTACGGCGGTGGCGAGGAGGCGGCGTGCGGCGGAGATAAGCGTCGGAGACGAGCGTTGCGTTTTCTTCGCCGGAATGAAGCGGTTATCGAACACGCCGCCGGGAGGCTTGACGTTGGAATCCGGATCGGCGTGTACGTATATGTTATACAGTTTCCGGTTACTCGGATTAACCGGATTGAAGAACTTTTCCCAAACCAGAGCGAAATGAAGATCCGTATTGGTGAGGAATAAGAAGGCGATTTTAGGTTTAGCGTTGGTGGCGCCGAGGCGTGAGATGGAGCCTGGACGGTGGACGGTGGATGTAACGGCTCGCCGGAAGAGTGCCAGGTCATCAAGCTCGTCTGGTAGGGAGATTGTGAGGCGTTTGGGTGGGAGGATGCGTGGTGCGAAGAGGATGACGAGAGGTAGGGTTAGTAAGAGTGCGAATAACAGGACGAATGGAGTGTTGAACATTGCTTCTTCAATTGGTTGGTTACTGTGTGGTGGTGTTATTAATTGGGATTGAGATGAAGAAGATGAAGATGATGTGATGACGTGGAGTGAATATTATTGATTGGGAAGATGATGATGATGGTGGTGTAGAGGATGTGTGTGGGGAAGGGTGTGTTTGGGGTTATACACAACATCATTCCTTGATTTAACGGTTTGGATGAGCACAACACACCTTTCTATCATTATACGTGTACATAATACTTTATACATATCTATCATTATACGTGTGCATAATAGTTTATTGTTAGTTTTGAAACGGTTCTAGTGTGACTGGTTACCCAGGACTCTAGGTTCTTTAACATCAGTGACATAAATTTGTTGGAATTGAACCACGACTCTAGAAGATTATTATAAAATTCTTGTTATATACGTAGTTTGGGACATGCTACATCTTCCTTGCCTCGCATCTAACCTAGTTAACATTTGTCAACTGAGTGAAGGGTAATAGATGAATATAAAATAAATTTAACTAAAATTTCTTATGAGAGGCCTATTAGCGATATATTTCAAAATATATTTTTAGAATATTTAAATCGATTTATAACATACCACACATATAGTTACATGGTGTATACAACAAAGTGAGAAAGGCAGAAAGCAAAAATGGAACGGAATACATGATTGCTTTAACTAAATCATTTGGACCTTGAATCGAATACTAATAAATGGGAGTAGCAAAGCATTGTTCTAGACGTGACGTATAAATTATGGGAGGAGTTGAACATGAGTGAGTAGATTTACTCTTAGAAGACATGTCAAAAGGTGTGCTAAGGTGGTCGACGGTCATAGGTCCGAAATTTTTTATTTTTATTTAAATTAAATGTATTTTTATTAAAATAATATGTATATTTAGTGTGTAAACGCAATTAAATAACTGTCGAAGCACGAAATGAATCTTACCTGATCCATGACGATGTTTCCACGGATTTTCGAGATGAACGAACCACGTCTTGATCTTCTTCTTCTTCTTCGGCTGCGCCTGTGACCTGCAATGGTTTCGGGGGTGTGGAGGCGACTGCTAAGATATCCTGAGGATTTCTTGTTCACAGACACAAAAAGTGGTGGTGGCTCTTATTGAGCATGACCCATGATAAGGAGGTGGAGACCTCCTTATATAGAGTCTCATGGCCACCATCATGGTACCCTAATGGGCCTAGCCCAGTTAGGGTTACCTCCACAAAACCCCCTCGGCCCAATAACATTGTTTTAGTCCATGCGATAAAATAAGCCAGACATAATAGATTTAGGGTCGTAGAACCGGGTTTTAGTACCATACCCCTACAAGCCCCCCCAAGTCCAGTGTTGCTCCTGGGCGCGCAAGCGTCTAGGTGGAGCGCTGGACTTTATAAGGTGTGAGGCGGTTTTTTCCCTTTTCTTTGGCCTTGTCTTTATTGTCTGAGTTTTGAGAGGTTTTCTTCATGATGGTGACATGTTGTAATAAAAGCATGCGCGCGAGGCGACTTACGAGCTATAATAATAATGAAGCTCGCGCGTGAGGCGACTTACGAGCTATAATAATAATGGAGCTGGCGCGAGAAGCGACTTACGAGCTATAATAATAATGGAGCTGGCGCGAGAAGCGACTTACGAGCTATAATAATAATGAAGCTGGCGCGAGAAGCGACTTACGAGCTAAAATAATAATAATGCCTGCGCGCGAGAGGCGTACGAGCTAAAATAATAATAATGCCTGCGCGCGAGAGGCGTCTTACGAGCTGTAGCATAATAAAGCCTGCGCGTGAGGCGTCTTACGAGCTAAGAATAATAAAAGCCTGCGCGCGAGAGGCGTCTTATGAGCTTTGAGAATAATAATTGAGCTGGCGCGTGAGGCGACTTACGAGCTGCTAAAGTAATAAAATTGGCGCGTGCGGCGATTTACGAGCCTGTAGAATAATGAGAGCCTGCGCGCATGGCGACTTACGAGCTGTAATAATAAAGAAGCTGGCGCGCGAGGCGACTTACGAGCTTGTAGAATAATGAAGCTGGCGCGTGAGGCGGCTTACAAGCTGTAAAATAATAAAGAAGCTGGCGCGCGAGGCGACTTACGAGCTTGTAGAATAATGAAGCTTGCGCGCGAGAGGCGTCTTACGAGCTTTGAGAATAATACTGCCTGCGCGCGAGGCGACTTACGGGCTGTAAGAATAACAACAGCTTGCGCGCGAGGCGTCTTTATGAGCTGTGTGAATAATAAAGGCCTGCGCGTGAGGCGACTTACGGGCTGTAAGAATAACAACAGCTTGCGCGCGAGGCGTCTTATGAGCTGTGTGAATAATAAAGGCCTGCGCGTGAGAGGCGTCTTACGAGCTGTAGCATGATAAAGCCTGCGCGTGAGGCGTCTTACGAGCTAAGAATAATAAAAGCCTGCGCGCGAGAGGCGTCTTATGAGCTTTGAAAATAATAATTGAGCTGGCGCGTGAGGCGACTTACGAGCTGCTAAAGTAATAAAATTGGCGCGTGCGGCGACTTACGAGCCTGTAGAATAATGAGAGCCTGCGCGCATGGCGACTTACGAGCTGTAATAATAAAGAAGCTGGCGCGCGAGGCGACTTACGAGCTTGTAGAATAATGAAGCTGGCGCGTGAGGCGGCTTACAAGCTGTAAAATAATAAAGAAGCTGGCGCGCGAGGCGACTTACGAGCTTGTAGAATAATGAAGCTTGCGCGCGAGAGGCGTCTTACGAGCTTTGAGAATAATAATGCCTGCGCGCGAGGCGACTTACGGGCTGTAAGAATAACAACAGCTTGCGCGCGAGGCGTCTTTATGAGCTGTGTGAATAATAAAGGCCTGCGCGTGAGGCGACTTACGGGCTGTAAGAATAACAACAGCTTGCGCGCGAGGCGTCTTATGAGCTGTGTGAATAATAAAGGCCTGCGCGTGAGGCGACTTACGGGCCACAAGAATAATAACAGCTTGCGCGCGAGGCGTCTTATGAGCTGTGTGAATAATAAAGCCAGCGTGTGAGGCGACTTACGGGCTGTAAGAATAATAAACAGCTTGCGCGCGAGGCGTCTTATGAGCTGTGAATAATAAAGCCAGCGCGTGAGGCGACTTACGGGCTACTAGAATAATAACAGCTTGCGCGCGAGGCGTCTTATGAGCTGTGTGAATAATAAAGCCAGCGCGTGAGGCGACTTACGGGCTGTAAGAATAACAACAGCTTGCGCGCGAGGCGTCTTATGAGCTGTGTGAATAATAAAGGCCTGCGCGTGAGGCGACTTACGGGCCACAAGAATAATAACAGCTTGCGCGCGAGGCGTCTTATGAGCTGTGTGAATAATAAAGCCAGCGCGTGAGGCGACTTACGGGCTGTAAGAATAATAAACAGCTTGCGCGCGAGGCGTCTTATGAGCTGTGAATAATAAAGCCAGCGCGTGAGGCGACTTACGGGCTACTAGAATAATAACAGCTTGCGCGCGAGGCGTCTTTATGAGCTGTGTGAATAATAAAGGCCTACGCGTGAGGCGACTTACGGGCTGTAAGAATAACAACAGCTTGCGCGCGAGGCGTCTTATGAGCTGTGTGAATAATAAAGTCCTGCGCGTGAGGCGACTTACGGGCCACAAGAATAATAACAGCTTGCGCGCGATGCGTCTTATGAGCTGTGAATAATAAAGCCAGCGCGTGAGGCGACTTACGGGCTGTAAGAATAATAACAGCTTGCGCGCGAGGCGTCTTATGAGCTGTGTGAATAATAAAGCCAGCGCGTGAGGCGACTTACGGGCTGTAAGAATAATAACAGCTTGTGCGCAAGGCGTCTTATGAGCTGTGAATAATAGGGCCTGCGCGTGAGGCGACTTACGGGCTGTAAGAATAATAACAGCTTGTGCGCGAGGCGTCTTATGAGCTGTGAATAATAAAGCCTGCGCGTGAGGCGACTTACGGGCTACTTTATGTCACGCGCCACGTGCAGATGTTGCATGCACGTGCGCGTAGACTTTGGGTTTTTGTGTTATGCGCCACGCGCAGATGTTGCGTGCGCGTGCGTGTAGACTGTGACATGTGCGAGCATGTGATGCGTAAGCATGTGATGCGTAAGCATGTGTAATATGCGTGAGCATATGTGATGCGTGAACATATGGTATGAGGATTCCCAACCCCTAAGTTTGGCGTGTAGCCATATGGGATCTTAGGAGGATTCCCAACCTTGCAGTTTGGCGCGTAGCCATATGGGATATTAGGAGGATTCCCAACCTTGAAGTTTTGGCGCGTAGCCATATGGGATATTAGGAGGATTCCCAACCTTGAAGTTTTGGCGCGTAGCCATATGGGATATTAGGAGGATTCCTAACCTTGAAGTTTTGGCGCGTAGCCATATGGGATATTAGGATTCCCAACCTTGAAGTTTGGCGCGTAGCCATATGGGATATTAGGAGGATTCCCAACCTTGAAGTTTTGGCGCGTAGCCATATGGGATATTAGGAGGATTCCCAACCTTGGCGCGTAGCCATATGGGATATTAGGAGGATTCCCAACATTGAAGTTTTGGCGCGTAGCCATATGGGATATTAGGAGGATTCCCAACCTTGGCGCGTAGCCATATGGGATATTAGGAGGATTCCCAACCTTGAAGTTTTGGCGCGTAGCCATATGGGATATTAGGAGGATTCCCAACCTTGAAGTTTTGGCGCGTAGCCAATGGGATATTAGGAGGATTCCTAACCTTGGCGCGTAGCCATATGGGATATTAGGAGGATTCCCAACCTTGAAGTTTTGGCGCGTAGCCTGATACGCGCATGCACGGCGATAGAGTGGTGACTCGCAAGTGCGTGTGCATGGCGGAGGTCTCTTGCGCCACGCGCAGATGGTGGTTTCCACGGCGGCACATGCACGGCTGCGGAGTGAGAACCCCCGGGCGTGCGTACATGGCGGCGGAAGTCTAGTAACTTCTGGATCTGCAATTTAAGAGTCAGATCTGCAACTTAGACCTAAAATCCAGGTCTGTAATCTAGACCTAGATCTGTAAATCAGATCTGGACAGATCTGAAAATTCGGAGCAGATTTAAAACCATCACAGATTCGGAGATCCTGAATCACAGATTCACAGATTCGGAGATCTGATCATTCGAATCACGGATTTTCCTTCTTGCCCAGTGTGACACCCGGTAAATTCCCAATCCCTTAAACCAAGTAATCAACCTAAATATTAGGTAATTATGTTATATACGCCCTGCGCGAGCGCGCCATGTTAGTCAGCGCGTGCATTTGTTATGTGCGCCCTGCGCGAGCGCGCCATGTTAGTCAGCGCGTGCATTTGTTATGTGCGCCCTGCGCGAGCGCGCCATGTTAAGAACCTGCGTGGGCATATGTTATATGCGCCATGCGCGAGTGTATTGGTTTTATGTACCTTAACGTTATGTTGTCTAATGGGCTGACCATCCCGCATGATGCTAAGGCGGGTGCATCCTAAATCGTTTATGCGCGTGCGGAAGGGAACTAACCTCCCCGCATGGCGGGAACATTGAGAGCTAGTCTGAAGCTCTAAGATGGAATTGACTTCAACATAACTGATCACTATGTTGAAACACCAAGACCACCTGGAGAATCTACAAATGAAACTCAATGTCCCTAACTGCGAGAAGGTTACGCACCTACCCGCAGCAAAGAAATGTCCTTCACGCAGAAAGCTATGCGCACAAAGTAATACGCACAGAACACTTAGTCTATTCTCCAGGCGTAAGGAGATTACTCCCGCCCAAAAGGAAACAGTAGCGTGTTTCAGAGATTTTCCACTTTTTACTGTACACTAACAAAAGTACCTGAAAAAGCACTGTAACACGAAAAGTCAACTATCAGCCACCCTATTCTCACCAACCCCAGACCTGCATGCCCTGACCAAATCAAATCAAAATCTTTTATCCACTACTCCACTCTTAAATAAATAACAATAATTTCCATACTTTATCATCATTACCCCTAGATATGAAAAGATTACAATCCCTTAAAGCAAGGGATTGTGTTCCCTTGAGTTTGCCTATAAATATGTAACCTAAATTATCACCCAAAACACACTTCAAAGAACTGCAAACTTGCACTAATCCTCTCCCAAGCATCCGTTGTTTTCATTTCCGATCCTGTTACTAGGTAAGCCGAGAATATAACCTTGAGATCTACTTTCCAACCCTTATATTCTCCTATTTCTTGATCTTAATATATATACTTCTTGTTATTTAATCGTATTCCAGACCTTCAATTCCGAGGCCAACACCAAGAAAACCCGAATCTCGATTTAATCCCTTAACAAGAACCACAGGTGAGTCTCACAGCCCCTATTCTCGCTGTTTTCACTGTTTTTAAACTGTTTTCGGGGCGAGGGACACGTACTTAAATAATGTTTTATCATGGTATACTTACAAGCTATGCAAGCGATTATGTGTTTAAATTATATTTCATGATGAGCAATGCGAACGGTTATCTAAGGTTTTCGATGTATGTGCGCTAGAACTCGAGTAAGTGATCACTTTACCATTGGAACTCTAAGGGTAGGGACTGCTGGTTTGATCCACCCACTCGTAGGGGTCGCACCTCTTTGCATAGACGAGTGCCTAGTATGGTCATGGGGCAGTACTATGGGTTTGAGCCCGCTCGTAGGGGTCGCACCTCTTTGCATGGACGAGCGCCTTGTTTTCCGGCACAACGTCCGCGCGTAACCCGCGGGACGAAATTATTGATTAGCTCGTAGAGGCAGTGCCTCTTTGCATAGACGAGCACGGTTTTTCAGAAAATGTCCACGCGTAAACCGCGGGACGGCATTATATTATTTAGCTCGTAGTGGCAGCGCCACTTTGCATGGACGAGCACACTTCCAGTAATGATCGCGCGTAGCCCGCGGAACGACTTTTATCAGAAATATGTGTCAGATCTATGTTTTCATACGGATTATCAAGTATATGTTTAGACATGAAATCATAAATGTGTTTCAATATGATTTTATCAAGACTATGATGCAATGCGATTTAAGTTACTAAAACTTGTGAACTCACTCAGTTTATACTGATTCGAATGTTTTTACGTGTCTTTCAGGAGATAACTAGGTAGCGCATGGAATCACACTTAGAGCACCTCACGCTGAACATCTAAAACTAGCTTTTTGGAAGATTTTAGTTCTATCCCTTCGATGCGCGTGGTTGTTCCCCGCCGCGCAAGGGGATATGGCGTGGAAATCTTCAACAGTTTTTATACTTGGATGTTTTTATGAAATTTTCAATCAATGTAATGTATTTGTATTAAACTTTTCATGCGCAATGAAAATCTTTGAATGTTTGCAAAGGCCCGTGCTTAATTATCAATCCCCACTCGCGCGCGCCCGGCTGTTTCCGCCGCTCAGGGCCGGGTGTGACAGATTGGTATCAGAGCACTGGTTATAGCGAACTAGGAAAAGAAGTTTTAACCTAGACTATAACCGTTGGGGGAAATCGCATGAAATATTTTTCAAAGAAAATATTTTCAAAAGAAACTATACACACTTAGGAACACGGGTCACACAGTGTCTAGTAAATAATGATAACATTATGTGCTCAGAGTACATGCGCTAAGTCTGATATATTTTCACTCTTTTAAAGCGAGAATGCCTCCAACTAAAGCCAAAGGAATTACCATGACACCCGAGGAACTCGCTGAAATAATCGCGCAAGCAATCGCAACACATGAGGCCAGCAAGGCCGAATCAAGTCAGGGTCGTCAGAATGAGACCCCAGAACCCGAATCAGGAGCCTTGGACAAAGGATGCTCCTACAAGACATTCATGGCCTGTAAGCCTTGGCCATTCAAGGGTACCGAAGGGGCCATTGGGCTCTACAAACTGGATTGACAAGATGGAGACAGTTCTCTCCATTAGCGGATGTAGTGAGAACCAGAAGGTCCTTTACGCGACCTGCATGTTCCAAGAAGCAGCTTCGTCTTGGTGGAAGCTTCAAACGAAAACATTGGGGCGAGAAGTTGCTCTCCACAAGACCTGGGAGGAACTGAAGGAAATGATGATGAGAAAGTTCTGCTCTCGCGCAGAAATCCAGAGTCTACAACAGGAATTCTGGAACCACACCATGGTAGGAACGGATATCGACGCCTACAACAACTGGTTCAACGAGCTTTGCCAGTTGGTGCCAGACATGGCAAACACGGAGGAAAAGAAGATCGAGAGGTATATTTTTGGGTTACCTCCTGTTGTTAGGGTTCCGCTCAACGCCGCAGCGCCTCCAACTTTTGATGAGGCGGTAGCGCGGGCCATCACCCTTACAAGGGATACGGTCCGTGCGGGTATGTTAACTACACGCGGAATCGAGCAGCGAACCTCTGATCCCAAGAGGAAATGGAACTCTCACCACCGAGGGTCCGACTCCAAGCAGCCACCGTTCAAGAAGCAGGAGAGCGTAAGGGCTTACGCGATTCAGGCCGCGGAGCCACCACGAAAAGGATACAGCGGGCCTCGCCCATGGTGCAACAAATGCAAGTATCACCACGAGGGCGAATGCGCAAGAATCGAATGCGCCAAATGTGGCAGACCAGGGCACAAGACGATGAATTGCCGTGTCAGAGAAGCGGGAGCAAGCGACAACTGCTACGCATGCGGGAAGCCAGGGCATTTTAGTCGGGATTGCCCGCAAAAGGGGAACCAAGCTCGCGGGAGAGCTTTTGTGATCGGCGCAGGCGAAGCTAAAGAAGAGCCGAATGTGGTAACCGGTACGTTTTTGCTTAACGGACATTTTGCATCTGTCTTATTTGATACTGGCGCTGACCTAAGTTTTATATCCGCTGAGTTTAAAGACTCCCTAGGCCTAGCAACCAGTAGGCTAGACACGCCTTATACTATAGAACTAGCCAATGGCAGGCAGTTATGCGCGAACGAAAGAACTGAACAATGTGTAATAGTCATGGGAGGTCACGGGTTCAATATTAATTTGTTGCCAATAGACTTGGGAAGTTTTGACATTGTGGTAGGTATGGATTGGTTAGTCGAGAACCACGCGGAAGTTATTTGCCATGAGAAGCAGGTTCGGATCCCACTGTTGAACGGAGAAACCTTGGTAATTCAAGGGGAAAGAAGGGGAGTTGCGACGAAACTGATTTCGTGCCTAAAGGCGCGTAAGTGCCTAAGGAAAGGGTGCTACGCCTTCCTGGCGCATGTCGTAGAGAAGAAAGGAGATGAGCGAAGAATTGAAGACTTACCAGTAGTGCGCGAATTTCCAGAAGTTTTTCCTGAAGATTTGCCCGGATTACCGCCGCCGCGACAAGTCGAGTTTCGTATTGATTTGGTCCCAGGAGCTGCGCCAGTAGCTCGAGCGCCTTATCGATTAGCTCCATCTGAGATGCAAGAGCTATCCAATCAGTTACAGGAACTATTGGATAAGGGTTTCATACGCCCAAGCTTTTCACCTTGGGGAGCTCCGGTACTGTTTGTTAAGAAGAAGGATGGTTCGTTCAGAATGTGTATTGACTACAGGGAACTGAACAAGCTGACAGTCAAAAATCGGTACCCCTTACCGAGGATTGACGACTTATTTGACCAGTTGCAGGGATCCAGTTATTATTCGAAGATAAATCTACGGTCAGGATACCACCAACTTAGGGTCCATGAGGAAGATGTGCCGAAAACAGCCTTCCGATCTAGATACGGCCATTATGAGTTCTTAGTGATGCCTTTCGGGCTAACTAATGCGCCGGCTGTATTCATGGATCTGATGAACCGCGTATGCAAACCATACTTGGACAAGTTTGTGATTGTGTTTATAGATGATATTCTGATTTACTCACGGACCAAGGCCGAGTATGAGCAACACCTGAGATTGATTTTGGAATTGTTGAGGAAAGAAAAGTTGTATGCGAAGTTTTCCAAGTGCGAGTTTTGGCTTAGAGAAGTTCACTTTCTCGGTCACGTTGTAAACGAGAAAGGAATACACGTTGATCCTTCCAAAGTCAAGGCCATCGAAAACTGGGAAGCGCCAAAAACCCCAACTGAGGTGAGGCAATTCCTAGGACTAGCTGGCTACTATCGACGCTTCATTGAGAACTTCTCCAAGATAGCTCTACCTCTGACCGCGCTAACTCAGAAAGACAAGAAGTTTGTTTGGGGCGAAAATCAGGAAACAGCATTTCAAATGTTGAAACAGAAGTTATGTAGTGCGCCAATTTTGTCTTTGCCCGAGGGGATGGAGGACATCGTTGTTTACTGCGACGCTTCATATCAGGGACTTGGATGTGTCCTTATGCAGCGAGACAAAGTCATAGCGTATGCCTCACGCCAACTCAAGACCAATGAAAAGAACTACACAACGCATGATCTGGAACTTGGAGCGGTTGTCTTCGCGCTAAAGATTTGGCGCCATTACCTCTATGGTACAAAGTGTATAATCTTTACGGATCACAAGAGCCTTCAACATATATTTGATCAAAAGGATTTAAACATGAGGCAACGAAGATGGGTGGAGTTGTTGAATGATTATGATTGTGAAATTAAGTACCACCCTGGAAAGGCGAATGTGGTAGCAGACGCGCTAAGTAGGAAGGAGCGAATAAAAACGCTACGAGTCAAGGCTCTAAGGTTGACCATTCACGCAGATCTCTCTACCCGCATCCGAGACGCTCAGCAAGAAGCCTTGAAACCAGAGTTTGTTAAAAACGAATGCCTTGGGGGTATGGTTAAGAGTTTGGAACTTAAAGAGAACGGCAATCTATATTTCGCTAACCGCATATGGGTCCCTCTCAAGGGAGAATTGCGCGAGCAAGTACTAAACGAAGCTCACAAGACACGGTATTCCGTACATCCTGGCGCAGACAAGATGTACCAAGATGTTAAAACGCTGTATTGGTGGCCCAATCTTAAAGGCGCCATCGCGACGTATGTCAGTAAATGCCTGACGTGTTCGAAGGTAAAGGCTGAATACCAGAAACCATCAGGGTTGCTTCAACAGCCAGAAATTCCCATGTGGAAGTGGGAACAAATCTCTATGGACTTCATCACCAAACTGCCAAGGACACCTGGGGGTTATGACACAATATGGGTTATTGTGGATCGGCTAACTAAGTCAGCGCACTTCCTGCCGATCAAGGAAACCGATAAGATGGAAAGGTTAGCCCGACTGTATATTCGAGAAGTAGTTTCAAAACATGGAGTCCCAGTGTCCATCATTTCTGATAGAGATAGTCGGTTCACATCAAGGTTTTGGAGATCGTTACAAGGGGCTTTAGGTACTCGTCTTGACATGAGTACGGCATATCATCCTCAAACGGATGGGCAAAGCGAGCGAACAATCCAGACATTGGAAGATATGCTACGCGCGTGCGCAATCGATTTCGGAGGTAGCTGGGATACTCATCTCCCATTGGTTGAATTTTCTTACAACAACAGCTATCACACAAGCATCAAGGCTGCGCCATTCGAAGCTTTGTATGGGCGCAAGTGTAGATCCCCACTGTGCTGGGCTGAAGTGGGTGACAAGCAAATGACTGGTCCAGAATTGATCCAAGAGACAACAGACAAGATTTTTCAGATAAGGGATCGCCTTAAGACAGCGCGCGATAGACAGAAGAGCTACGCAGATGTGCGAAGGAAACCATTGGAGTTTCAGGTAGGGGATAGAGTACTTTTGAAAGTCTCTCCATGGAAAGGAGTCCCCCGTTTCGGCAAGCGAGGAAAGTTGAATCCGCGCTACATTTGACCATTTGAGATCCTGGAAAGGATCGGTCCGGTTGCTTATAAACTCCGTTTACCCGCCGAACTCAGTGGAGTTCATGATACGTTTCATGTGTCCAACCTCAAAAAGTGTTTATCTGACGAGACGATGATTTTGCCGTTGGAAGAGATTCACATCGACAAACAGCTGCACTTCGTAGAAGAACCTATAGCAGTAACCGATTGGAAAGAACAAAAGTTACGCAGAAGCAGAATCAAGTTAGTAAAGGTTCAATGGAACTCGAGGCGTGGGCCTGAATTCACTTGGGAAAGAGAAGACCAGATGCGCCAGAAATACCCACACCTCTTTCAGAACATGGCTTCTGCCAGCAACGTCTCCTAAATTTCGGGACGAAATTCGCTTAACAGGGGGAGAATGTGACACCCGGTAAATTCCCAATCCCTTAAACCAAGTAATCAACCTAAATATTAGGTAATTATGTTATATACGCCCTGCGCGAGCGCGCCATGTTAGTCAGCGCGTGCATTTGTTATGTGCGCCCTGCGCGAGCGCGCCATGTTAGTCAGCGCGTGCATTTGTTATGTGCGCCCTGCGCGAGCGCGCCATGTTAAGAACCTGCGTGGGCATATGTTATATGCGCCATGCGCGAGTGTATTGGTTTTATGTACCTTAACGTTATGTTGTCTAATGGGCTGACCATCCCGCATGATGCTAAGGCGGGTGCATCCTAAATCGTTTATGCGCGTGCGGAAGGGAACTAACCTCCCCGCATGGCGGGAACATTGAGAGCTAGTCTGAAGCTCTAAGATGGAATTGACTTCAACATAACTGATCACTATGTTGAAACACCAAGACCACCTGGAGAATCTACAAATGAAACTCAATGTCCCTAACTGCGAGAAGGTTACGCACCTACCCGCAGCAAAGAAATGTCCTTCACGCAGAAAGCTATGCGCACAAAGTAATACGCACAGAACACTTAGTCTATTCTCCAGGCGTAAGGAGATTACTCCCGCCCAAAAGGAAACAGTATCGTGTTTCAGAGATTTTCCACTTTTTACTGTACACTAACAAAAGTACCTGAAAAAGCACTGTAACACGAAAAGTCAACTATCAGCCACCCTATTCTCACCAACCCCAGACCTGCATGCCCTGACCAAATCAAATCAAAATCTTTTATCCACTACTCCACTCTTAAATAAATAACAATAATTTCCATACTTTATCATCATTACCCCTAGATATGAAAAGATTACAATCCCCTAAAGCAAGGGATTGTGTTCCCTTGAGTTTGCCTATAAATATGTAACCTAAATTATCACCCAAAACACACTTCAAAGAACTGCAAACTTGCACTAATCCTCTCCCAAGCATCCGTTGTTTTCATTTCCGATCCTGTTACTAGGTAAGCCGAGAATATAACCTTGAGATCTACTTTCCAACCCTTATATTCTCCTATTTCTTGATCTTAATATATATACTTCTTGTTATTTAATCGTATTCCAGACCTTCAATTCCGAGGCCAACACCAAGAAAACCCGAATCTCGATTTAATCCCTTAACAAGAACCACAGGTGAGTCTCACAGCCCCTATTCTCGCTGTTTTCACTGTTTTTAAACTGTTTTCGGGGCGAGGGACACGTACTTAAATAATGTTTTATCATGGTATACTTACAAGCTATGCAAGCGATTATGTGTTTAAATTATATTTCATGATGAGCAATGCGAACGGTTATCTAAGGTTTTCGATGTATGTGCGCTAGAACTCGAGTAAGTGATCACTTTACCATTGGAACTCTAAGGGTAGGGACTGCTGGTTTGATCCACCCACTCGTAGGGGTCGCACCTCTTTGCATAGACGAGTGCCTAGTATGGTCATGGGGCAGTACTATGGGTTTGATGTGACATCTGACCCGATCCGACCCGACCCAGGTACCCGTTTCTCTTACCCGATCTCTTTCTTTTATGATTTAATATTTATTTATAATAATAATAATATACATTTCCTTCCCGCCTCTTCCTTCTCTCTTTCCGCCTTCTTTTCCCTCTTGTCGCCGTCCCGCCCTTACGCCTTGTTTCCCTCTTTCTTCTAACTCTTTGCTTGTCCTTTGGTTCTTCCCGCCTAAGGATGTCTGCAGCTCCACGCGCCAGACTCCTTACATGGAAGCCTGCGTGAAGACATCTTGTTCCTGCGATGCGTGAAGAGAACTCTTCTCGCAGCGCGCTAAGAATGCATGTTCTTCCCGCAATGCGCTAAGAATGTATGTTCTTCCCGCGATGCGCTTAGAATTCTAGTTCTTCACGCAGCACGCTAAGGATTTGTGATTCTTCCCGCAGTGCGCTAAGGATTGTTGTGCCAGCCTTCGCGCTCGCGCACTCAGCCTTCCCGCGCTTAACCCTTGTATCTTCTGTTTATTCTAGCCGTTGCTGTTGTCATGTCTTTTCTTCTGAGCTGTTGACCTAACCTATCTAATGTCTGAACAGTTACTTTCGGCGCAGCATGCGTACCAACCCCATTGGTTGGCAGATAAAGTGACTGACATTATCTTTTGAGATCTGCTTTTGCCATGCTTGACCAGTACCTTTATCTGACCCGCCCATGCTTTTTACTGTTCCCTGTCAGCCTTTTTCTCTTTTTCCTTGCTGCCATATCTTTTGATATCTTTTGCTTTTGGAATCTTTTGCTTTTTGAGATCTTTTCCCCTTTTTCTAGGGATTGTGTTCCCTAGGGTTTCCCTATAAATAATAATGTTAATTTCCTAACACTACACACACAAAGCACTTAATCTCTCTTATTCTCTCTTGCTCCTTGCTCTCTCTGCCGTCCTCCTCTCTGCCTCCGTCTTCCTCCCTGTTCTGCCCTGCTTTTCCGGTAATATATATATATATATAATAATTTACTTACTAATTATGCTAACTTATAATCAAGACTTAACCCAATCATTAAAACAATAATCTTATTTATAGGTTAACTTGTGCTTGTTTAAAGTTGGTTCTTGCTTTATCTATCATCGCATCTTTATCAAGTGAGTAATCTCGTACCTAATCCCTTTTTGCTTTTAATGTTTTGGGATGTTCATGTGTTCATACAAACTTAGAGTCTTAAACTTGTTTATGAACTTTAGTCGCGCAGTATCCCATGTGTTGAGGACGTAGACTTGGCTGTTATTTGTATGTGTGGATCATTAACCGTCTTGTCGGTCTATTCCGCAGTTTTCATGGTACCATTAGATGAACACGGGAGAACTATCGTTTATGATTTTCTCTTTTGTTTGCACATACACAGTTTGTCTTGTTTGTGAGCTCAATTGTGAGCACTGGCAGTCTTATGAATCTTAGAGTTGGTCCCGATCAGATTACACCCTTGTTGAAAACCAGACATACACATGTTGCGCGCAGATTTATTGTTATCTATTATTATCTATTAAACTTGATTTCTCACCAACACGCAAGTGTTTGACGTTTATTTTAACACATGTTCAGGTTTGCAGTAGCTGTTTTGGAGCTTGTGGACACATAGGAAGTTTTCTTTATTTTGGACCTAGATTAAAATGTATCAAGACAAGTTATTGCTGTTCGAATATTATGATTTATAATATATTGATTATGTTGGTTTATTTATATCTTATGTATACGTTGCGCATGCGTGAATGAATGTATTTATTAAATATTGACACCCAATAGTGTCACGAGTAATGAAACAATATGTGGCGCCCCGATGTATAATCCGCCTTTGGTCGGGGTGTTACATTTGAGCCCGCTCGTAGGGGTCGCACCTCTTTGCATGGACGAGCGCCTTGTTTTCCGGCACAACGTCCGCGCGTAACCCGCGGGACGAAATTATTGATTAGCTCGTAGAGGCAGCGCCTCTTTGCATAGACGAGCACGGTTTTTCAGAAAATGTCCACGCGTAAACCGCGGGACGGCATTATATTATTTAGCTCGTAGTGGCAGCGCCACTTTGCATGGACGAGCACACTTCCAGTAATGATCGCGCGTAGCCCGCGGAACGACTTTTATCAGAAATGTGTCAGATCTATGTTTTCATACGGATTATCAAGTATATGTTTAGACATGAAATCATAAATGTGTTTCAATATGATTTTATCAAGACTATGATGCAATGCGATTTAAGTTACTAAAACTTGTGAACTCACTCAGTTTATACTGATTCGAATGTTTTTACGTGTCTTTCAGGAGATAACTAGGTAGCGCATGGAATCACACTTAGAGCACCTCACGCTGAACATCTAAAACTAGCTTTTTGGAAGATTTTAGTTCTATCCCTTCGATGCGCGTGGTTGTTCCCGCCGCGCAAGGGGATATGGCGTGGAAATCTTCAACAGTTTTTATACTTGGATGTTTTTATGAAATTTTCAATCAATGTAATGTATTTGTATTAAACTTTTCATGCGCAATGAAAATCTTTGAATGTTTGCAAAGGCCCGTGCTTAATTATCAATCCCCACTCGCGCGCGCCCGGCTGTTTCCGCCGCTCAGGGCCGGGTGTGACACCCAGATCTGGAAGCCTCTTTTTAGATCTATGGATCTTTTTGAGCTTTAAATAGAACAAGCTTTGAAGCCTTTTTCTGTAAACTTCCAGATCTGCGTTTTTCTTGGGAGAGATCTGACAGCCGAGATGAAGATCGAAGGGCAGTTCGTTGCCGTCCCACGGATGGCGCCAATGTCGAAGCACGAAATGAATCTTACCTGATCCATGACGATGTTTCCACGGATTTTCGAGATGAACGAACCACGTCTTGATCTTCTTCTTCTTCGGCTGCGCCTGTGACCTGCAATGGTTTCGGGGGTGTGGAGGCGACTGCTAAGATATCCTGAGGATTTCTTGTTCACAGACACAAAAAGTGGTGGTGGCTCTTATTGAGCATGACCCATGATAAGGAGGTGGAGACCTCCTTATATAGAGTCTCATGGCCACCATCATGGTACCCTAATGGGCCTAGCCCAGTTAGGGTTACCTCCACAAAACCCCCTCGGCCCAATAACATTGTTTTAGTCCATGCGATAAAATAGGCCATACATAATAGATTTAGGGTCGTAGAACCGGGTTTTAGTACCATACCCCTACAATAACCACTAGCTTAGTCTAGCGACAAATAGGTGATACTTCCAACCAAAAGTTTATGGGTTCAAGTTTCATTTGATACATGTTTAATTCTTTTTTTATACAAAAGTTTTTTAAACAACTCAAATTATAACCAAGTAAGCTCATATAAAAATTAAATTGTTTAAACCCAACAAAATACTCCTTCTACTTAAGGTTCAAAAAAAATTTTTGTCTCCGGTCCAAAATTTTTGTTGTATTCTCGGAGCCGGCCCTGAATGTTGGAGATGGTAATATTTAATGATAGAAATTCGTAAGTTTGGGATTTTAATGCTGATGATTGTTTCTCAGTCAGTTATGTTCAAAAGCTCATTGATTCCATGCTTTTGCCTCATGGGGCTTCACCTACCCGATGAACTCGTTTTGTTTCTATTAAAGTTAATATTTTGGTTGGCTAATCTTTTCCAATCGGCTTTGTATTTTTCCTAATTTGGTAGATCGGGGGATTGAACTTCATCGGATCTTTGTTATTTGTTCCAACTTGGAGGAGTACATGGATCCTTTGTTTGGCACTTGTGACTTGTGAGATCGCTTCAAGAGTGTGGATCTCAATTACAAAATTGCTTGAATGACCGCCTATTCAAACCATCCCTATCTCGAGGATACCGATTTGGCTCAATTTGTTGTCTACTTCGGGCAAGAAGAGAAAGCTCATTTACGATATCATTCTCACAGTGTGGTGGGTGATTCAGAGATTCTGGAATGATGTTTTTTTTTTTCGCACAAAGAAAGGAGAAAATATCCTATCTTTGACGCTATCATTAATAACTTCTTTTGTTGGTTAAGTAATATAGACGGTAAATTTGATGTTAGCTGGTCGGAGTGGAAAAATCCTCTTCTTATCATATAAATTTGTTTCTTAGCGTCTTGCTAGCTTTTAATTTATGGTGACCGTATAAAAATGGTAAATTTAGGTTTAATTCCTCTTGCTATTAGTTTAATCCAAACCAATATATTTGCTTGTGAAAAATCAAGAATTGTGTCACTTATTTTTCACTAGCAATTCACGAATACTCCATGAATTTACTTACACTTTTAACCAATTCTCCTAATGATAATTTATGTTGATATCTAGCTTTAAATACAATTATAACCTTGAAGCCCTACACACGTGAGATGATTATATCACTCCCCCCCCCCCCCCCCCCCTTCTTGAGCCATAAGTTAATTGATGTCTAAACTATGACATGATTATATTTTCTTCTGTCATGAATCACGATTATCTTCTCCTTCTTACCCGCTTCATGAGCAATCCGGTATAAATGTAGGAGTTATCTAATGACAATACAAAAATTAACTTATCTTTAACTAATAATATTTTATCGCATGCGCGTTATGTGGTTCATATCTTAAGGTTGTGTTGGACATGAGGTCAAATATTTCTTGCGTGTGGAGTTGTACCGTCATTTTATCAATGTTATGCCCTTTTTAGCTTTTGCATATATCATATATTTAAGGGAAAATTCTGTACATAGTCCTTTTAAAGAGGGAGATTTTGAAAATAGTCCAAAAAGTTTTGGATTCCCAAAATCTATCTCCCACGTGAGATTGGGATTCGTGACGTGAGTTTGGTTATCATATCACACACTGACACGTGTCATTTCACATATAAAGTTTCATAGAAATTTGATTTGGCCGATAGTTTTCAAGTCAAAATAGTTTTCTGAAAAACCATAGGTTTAGAATGAAAGTTGTCCGTCACGTGAGGTTTCGAAAAAGATGATTTTCGCTTTTTTTGAAATGCATCTCCTCGGACGCATTTCAAATGAATTTCGTCTATTTTTGCATAAAAAGACGTGTTGTCAAAAAAGATAGATTTTGTTACAAATAATTTTAATTCGATGGTTTTTTTATGAAACTTATCTATTTTTGCATAAAAAGAATATATATTAGAAAAAGTAAATTTATCC
>NW_027502130.1:0-57387 GCF_021521415.1 Bidens hawaiensis
CGTCCTAATTCGGTAATAAATTCGCCAAATATTCTCGGATGGTCGAAAAATTACCAAATTTGAACAGGGACTCAATGACATGGTCCCTGATGTTCCTGAAAAATTTCAAAGGCTAAAAATATGCACATCACAACCTTAACCTAAATAGCCCGTAAGCGAGTGTTTCGGCATTACCTTAGCGGGTTTGGCTCGTTTCCGACTTTTTAATCAAGTTTTCAAGTTCTTGTGCTTCTAATCAAGCTAGGTACAAGTCCTATATCACAAACCAAGCAATTTTTCATCAACATAACAGCCCTTAACTTAGGGTTTCGGCTAGTGCACAAAAACGAACTTTTGAACCGTGAAAACGCCGTTTCAACCCTTTAATCTGTGTTTATGGCCAAAAAAAACTATCAAAACAGGTTTCTTACCATGTGTATGATCAAAACATGTTTATGGACCATTTTTAGGATTTTTACACGGTTAGGAATGATTTTTAGTAACCAAGACATGTTTTTATGGTATTAAACAAGGTTAAACAAGTACAAAAGCTACTTATTTAAGCTCCTTACCTTAGGGTTTGAAGGTTTTCTGGAAAATCAGCTTGCAGCTGCTTGGACGTCAGTTTTTATAAACCAAAATGAATAACCAAGCTTGTAAAACAAGTTTTATAAAAAGAATTGGGTGGGGGTGGGCTGGCCGATCGGAACCCATGGGCCTCCCCCTTGGGCTGTTTTGGCCCAATAATCTGGTTTCTCAAGCCCAAATACGAAAATCCCGGTCCAAATTTAGTTTGGGTTCAGTTTTTGGCGCGAAAAACTTATCGGGTGCGTTAAACAGCGCGAAAACAAGTGTTTTTCGGCTAGTTTTGTGTAAAATTATAAAAACATACTATATGTTTGTAAAAATCAAAATATTTTAACGGATCGCTTAAAACATTTCAAATAAGTGTTGGGTAAGTCTTTTTCGGCTTAACGGATGATACAATGCTTGGTTTGTAACTATCTTTCGCGTTTAAATCTATAGCGGGTAGTTAAACGAGCATATTTTCGTTTAACTTGTTTGCTATCAAACTAAGACCATATTTCTAATTTTTTAGCTTGTATAGATCGTATATCACTTATAGATGGCCCCCCGAGATATCTGGGTCATAACCCGACCCGTTCGGTTAATCGTTCGTTTGTTACGCAACAGGCGTTTATTTGCTTAATCGGTAAATACGTACTGAGGTGTACCTTGTTTTGGCTCAAATGTCACACTATACTATGATGCTTCACACACGGGTATGGGGTGGTTTTTAATGAAAGATAAAAAGGTTATTGCTTATGCTTCAAGGCAACTGAAAGTTCATGAAAAGAATTACACCACGCATGACCTTGAGCTAGGAGCTATAATTGAGCTAGGAGCTATAATTGAAAAATCATCAGTTATCACTAGGCAGTATTTCTTCTTTCCAATACTTGGAATACTCACTGGACCAAACAAGTCAACGCATAAGTCTTCAAGTTAACGCATATCATATGCGCCGTATATCATATACGGACTTGATGAGCTTGTTACACTATTCATGGATACCTGGTGTAGTCTTAACAGCACCTCTTTTTCATGAACTCCTACATTGTAGTCTTGGAGGCACTCGGGTTACTAGTATCTAAATAAGAAGGATATGATCAGATTATTACTTGTATCTGATCCGTGATAATTTCACTCATTATATTATCTTGAAAAACATGATATTTGAAAGTAACGACTTATGAAAGTTTGATATTTGAAAGTAATGACTTTGACTCTGAATTATTTTCAACAGACTCTCATCTTCTTCCTTCTCATTTTCTTCATCCATCATCATGCTATAGCCTGCAAACACCAAAGTAAATTGTTCTATGTAAGTAATACTTGGATATAAAAGATACTACATATAAGTTCATCCAAATACAGAACCAATTCATTAACATACTCAATATTCAAATCAGATTACCTGATTAGTATCAACAAGTAGATATGAAAACTTCAAACAAATGTTTAGGTTATGTTTAATGATTTCCGAATGTACCAATTTATAACCAAAAGTAGTAATAATATCTTTCCACTATATACTTCTGTGTACCTCGTGACCAGCCTGCAATTCTTGTCTCAGTATTTATGACACATTTGTCATTTTGTCAAACAGATAAGAATCTTATCATTCACGACGGATATGAAAACATATACAGCGTAAATCATTCTACATATACCCAGACATATACGGCATATAAGCGTAAGACTTATACGACGCATAACTTATTCGGCGTATAAGTCTCATACTTATACGTTGCATAAGTATGACCTATCAAGAATTTTGATTTCATGATTTGTTCTCACCGATGCAATGTCACAAGTACAAATTAATGTCCTTATACATTAAAAGAGTAACTTAAAAAGCTCATTTGTGAAAATCTACTGTTTACCAAGTTCAAATTAATGACCTTGCATGAAACAAATAAACATTTTGATCTTTTTTATTTTGATTTGATAAAACATAACAAGATTTGTTGTCTAATGAAAACATCCCAGAGAAATAGTTCACCCGCACATCAAGAGTCGAAAACTAAATAAAAAAAATCTTTTTGGATTTTTCAATTAGAAACAAATAACAAATGAAATAAAGAAATGAAACTAGAAAACTTAACAATACTGAAATCACATATTTTTGTGAGTTTTAGCGGGAATCATATTGACCAAATTGCCCTTCCATCACAATGTTATTTTTAGCGTTTATTATGACTGGAGTTAAGTCGGTCAATGGTATTGTTGTCCACCTAAACCTTCCAAAACAAATGATTCAGAGATTTCTGTGATACTTTTAATTTGGTACAATTAAGCACAAGATTTCAGGATTTATCAGTTCTAATCTTGATTCAGGCATAATTTGATTTTTTACACAGTCAAACTTGACTTAAACACTAGAATCAGAAGATAAAAATACTTTTATTTTAAGCATATCAGCAAATAATCCCCACTACAAGACATACCCCCGTTATCAAGCAATACCCTAAGGTCCTTTCCCATGGATGAGTAAGCACGATTTCATCTGTTGGCTTGCAAACGTTGTGTCCCTTGTGGTCTGTTTCTTAATGGTAATAAGACGCGAGCAAGGGAACAACGTGTGTCTAACATCGGATTTTGATCAAGTTAGAAATGAATTTAGTACATAAGTACATATGCGATCAAGTTTAATGACTTATAAAGCAGCTTGTACTGCGGGTTTGCTTTTAAAGCATTTTGAAATATTCACCGAAATGAATACCCAGATGATAAACCGCATAAAGACCCTATGGATCCAGGAACCTTAAAGCATCCCATCAATACAGGATCTAAGGCCATAAGACCATACATCGTTGAAGCGTTAACCACTTACTGAAAGCTATATTTTTTTCTTTTTAACAAATTTAACCAATCATTCTAATTAAAAGGCTTGAGTATGACTAGCTATTTACATTTCTGCCATCATTATCAAGACTTTTGCTAGAAACTAATACCCCATCAATTTGGCAATTTAGATTTATATCACTTACTTTCTCTTACTTGTTTGTTTTAAAGGCCTACCAAAGCACCAATACATTTAAGCACTCAGCTTTTTATGCCTACTTTTTACTGGATTTGTGTCCAGATGATCAATGTACTATCATCTTCCCTTTTTGCTTCAAAAACTCCTTTTCTAAGGAGCAATATTTTTTAATGTTTTTGGCTTTTTCAAATTTTTCAATGTTTTTGGTTTTTCATGAAATTTCTCCCCCTAAAATCAAAAGAAACTATACAAAAACTTATTTACAAAAGAAAATTTGACTCTGATGTTTGGATTCACAAGATATCCAAAACACTTATTATCTAGGTAAAACCCTCTTATCAACACCGCCCAAAACTTTTAAACCATTAATTTTTAATAAGTATTGAAATCTTGACTTATCAAAAGCTTTGGTGAAAAGATCTGCTTTTTGTTCATCGGTGTGAATTTTATCTATAGTAATCAACTTCTTTTCGTAACAATCACGAATGAAGTGATACCATATCTCAATATGCTTAGTTTTAGAGTGGTTTACCAGATTCTTAGTTATGGAAATAGCTGCATTATTATCTACGAAGATAGGGGTAGTAAGAAAATTCAAACCATAGTCCCGCATCTGTTGTTGTATCCAAAGAACCTGAGAGCAGCAACTGGAAGCAGCTACATACTCAGCTTCACAAGTAGACAACGAAACCGTGGTTTGTTTCTTGCATTGCCAGGTGACAAAACTCTTGCCGAAGAACTGACACCCTGCTGTTGTAGATTTGGCATTTAGCTTACAGCTTCCATAATCTGAATCGGAATACGCTTTCAACACAAACTCATCGTCTTTAGGATACCAGAGACCGACCCCCGAACATCCCTTGAGATAACTTAGAATTATTTTGACGATCATGGGATGTGAGACCTTTGGATTTGATTGATATCGGGCGCACAATCACGTAGCATACATGATGTTTGGCCGAGAAGTAGTAAGATACATTAATGAGCCTACCATGGATCCGTATAACGTTTGGTCAACCTTCTCCCCGTTGGGATCAGGACCATTACCATGATTCAATGGTAGAGGAGTACTGATAGCCGATGCATCGGTCATGTTGAACTTCGCCAATACGTCATTTACATACTTGGTCTAATGGATGAAGATACCATCTAACAACTGTTCTACTTGAAATCCAAGAAAAAATTTCATCTCCCCCGTTGCACTCATTTCGAATTTCTTCTTCATTAATTCTTCAAATTGCTTGCACAGAGCATCGTTTGTCGACCCAAAAATGATATCATCGACATATATCTGCACGATCAGTAGATGTCTATCAACAAATTTAGTGAAGAGTGCACAGTCGACGGTTCCTCTGGTAAACCCATTGTCCAAAAGATGTTGGGACAACGTCTCATACCAGGCTCTCGGGGCCTGATGGAGACCGTAGAGGGCTTTATCAAGTAGATACACTTTGTCTTTGTGGATCGGATCGACAAACCCTGGTGGCTGTCTCACATAGACTTCTTCACTGATTTTTCCGTTAAGGAATGCAGACTTGACATCTAACTGGTAAACTTTGAAACCTTTCCAAGAAGCAAAAGCCAGAAAGATCCGAATTGCCTCTAGCCTTGCGACCGGTGCATACACTTCGTTGTAATCGATACCTTCCCTCTGGTTAAAACCCAATACAACAAGTCTTGCTTTGTTTCTAACAATAATTCCATTCTCATCTCGTTTACACTTAAACACCCATTTGGTGTTAATCTGTTTCATATCTTCAGGCAAATCAACCAATTTCTAGACCCCGAGCTTCTCAAATTGCAATAGTTCCTCTTGCATAGCATTGACCCAGTTTCCTCGGTCAGGGCTTCCTTGTACGTTTTAGGTTCGATCTGCGAAATAAAAACTCTTGAATGAGAATTGATTTTGTAAAGGAGTTACCTTTGAGTAGAAACACTGGAGATTTTGATCGATTTGACATCTTGTTTGAATTCCAGTATTTAAATCTCCTAAGTTGTTGTCCTCAGGATGATAGGATAAAGTTCTTGGCACCACTTCTGTAGGAACTGACACTTCAGATTGAAGATTATTCACATTCTCTTTAGTAGAAATAGATGGAGAAATAGCTTCGATAATATCCTCATGAGATTCACTATTATCATCAAAAACAGGAGTAGTCTCTGGCATGTCATCAGATTGAACATGATCTGGTACCTCTAGAGAAACAGACACAGGAACTTCAGGTGTTGGTACACAATTTTCTGATAACTGTTGATTATATAACATCAACAAAGTTTCATCAGAAAGAATTTTCTCAGGGATTTTGAAACTCTCCCACAGGCTTTCGTAATCAAACAGCCTAGAATTCCATGGTCGTTGAACAGTAGGAGTATATTTTTGACAATCAACATTTTGGACTTGAACAATTTCGTGGAGGCTAGGAATGTATACACGTCTTAGAGGACTAGCATACCCCATAAAGAAACCTTCAATAGCTTTGGGACCAAACTTCCCACTTGGTTCAAGAACAATGCACATTGATCCAAACGGTTCAAGCCACTTCAAATTAGGTTTTCGACGATTAAGTAGCTCGAAACACGTCTTGCCAAATTTCTTGACTGTAAGCACCCGGTTAAGTGTATAACAAGCTGCAGCTACTGCTTCTGACCAAAAATTAACTGGTAATTTTGAATCTGAAAGCATAGTTCGAGCTGTTTCAATCAATGTCTGATTCTTTCGTTCAGCGACCCCATTTTGTTGCGGAGTGTACGGTGCACTGAATTCATGAATAATTTCCCGGTCATTACAGTACTCAAGCATTTTGTTGTTCTTGAACTCCGTCCCATAGTCACTTCTTATTCGACGGATCGGTAGATTATACAACGTCTCCAATTTCTTGAATAAAATCATGAGGGAATCATACGTTTCATCCTTTGATTCCAAAAACATTACCCACGAAAATCTCGAATAATCATCAGTAACCACAAGACAATAAAGTTCTCCTGTTATACTTTTGACATTGACCGGACCAAAGAGATCCATATGTAGACGTTCGAAAGGTAAGTTGATGGAGTTAATGAGTATCTTCGGATATGAATTCTTGGTCTGTTTTCCCTTCTTACAGTCCAAACACTCTTCATTCACCTGAAAATTTCTCACATTCACTCCTTCAACCAAGTTCTTATGAATCAGATGATTCATCTTCCACACACTGATATGTCCCATTCTTCGATGCCATAAAACTGACTCTCGTTCTGATGCCCTATAAATAAAGCATTGAGCAGATCCCGAAGATGTTGATGCGGTACTGATATTCATGACATATAGATCATTCTCACGAGGAGCACGCATAAGAATCCATTCTTCAGGTATTTTGAAACCCGGTTTCAAAATTAAACATTCTTGATCATTGAAATGTGTAGAGAAAGTTTTATCCCAAATTTGTGATATACTCAGCAAATTATTCTCCAGCTCTGAAATGTAGTTAACATTCTCAAAAGTAACTTTTCCATTCGTCTATGTACCTTCCCCAACAATTTGACCTCCTTGGTTTCCTGCAAAACCGGCATACCCTCCATGAATAGATTTTACATCTTTGAGAAGATGAAGAGTACCCGTCATGTGCCTAGAGGCTCCACTATCCATTATCCAACGAGAATAGTGAGATCTTGGAAGCCCCTGCACATACAGTAAACATTTTTAGTGAAACAAGGAAACCCAAGCCTTTTTGGTCTTGGGTTGTTTGAAGTTTTTGTATAACAACCTAATATCATCAATATCTGAATCACAAGATAACAAGTCCTCACTAGTTACTTGTGAATCAGATTTAGTTTTTATTTTCTCAACAACCTCTGGTGGTTTAACAATAGTTTTAGCCACCCAATTTTGACCTATGGCTTGCTTCTTGTTGTAAAAAGATGTTTGAGTTATTTTTGAAACCTTTGACTTTGAGACATCAACTTTAACACTCTTTTCATCATTAGTTTTAACAAGCTCATCACGTTTCAAAATTTTTACATTTTCAGGAACAATCACCGGTTTCTTTTCACTCACATAACCTAGACCAGGTTTCTTGGTAATAGAATTCTGAGATGGAGCATGATCATTCTTAAATCGATTGGGACAAGCACAGAAAACATGCACCTTTGATTCCGATTGTCATTTCACAATCAGAACTAGGATTATCCAAATTTTCAGTTTCAACAAACTCATCACTATCAGACACATTTTTATCATGCAATGGAGTTTCAATTTCCACATTCAGTGCCTTTTTCAACCCCTTAAGTTTGTTTGGAAGATAAGCATTCCACATTGGTGGAGGCACAGCATGATAATCACCATATGATGTTATATTCTTGTTCACATCATCCTTGATTTTAGTTCCAGGCATAATGTGATCAAGAACATAAGATGAAGCAGCATAACTCACTAATTTCAAGTTTACTCTTTCTGTCTCAATCTTGAGTGTTTGCAACTCGAGTTTGAGAGCTGCATTCTCATCAATGTGTTTGTTAATGGCAATTTGTTTATCTTCCACAGTATGTTTTAACATTGAAATTGTCTTTTGATTTTGTTGAATACTTGCCCACAAATTCTTTTCACATTTTTACAATTTCATATAAGCCTCATTAACCCTATTAAGATCTAACAAAGCTTGATCACAATGTTTTTTCAACTCTTTAATTTCAAGAGTTTTAAAGTCGCACTCATTACATGGTAATTCGCACTTTTCACATACATTTGAGTTTAGAGTTACCTGATGTGCCATGAGTGCCTGTTCTGTTGGAGAACATTCTTCACTTGAAGTTTCAGAATCTTCATCTGTAACTACACCTTCAACAAACTCCTCTTTTAACTCAACTGATTCCTTCTTATCTTCTGATCTTTTGACTTCTGAAATCACCTCGTCTTCTTCATCTCCAAAGTAAATCTTTCCATGAGGTACTTCTTCACCATTAAACCAACCTGCAAAACTTTCTATGATATCAGGTGGAAATAATAAAATCAAATAGTCAGAAGGAACCTCATGAATTTTATCATATGTTCGTGGAAGTTCGTCATCTGAAGTCTTCTGATCATCCACTTGATCAACCTTTTCACATTCCTCATTCTTATTCATACTCTTTTCTTTTTCAACACAATCATTCCCTTTGTCCTCAACTACTTTAATCACAGTCTCAACATTATCAATAACTTTTTCATCCACCATTTCTGCAACATTTTCTTGGAACACCAAGTTCCAATCAAAACCCTCGTCCATCTGAGCTGTAGCAGCTTTTTGTTGTGAGGTTGATGCTTCTGTCGGTTTCTTGCTTTTTGATGATTCTGCCTCAGTTCGATGATAAATTGCCTGTTTGTAGTAATCCCTACCAAAGGGATTTGCAGTATTATCATCCATATTTCTGCTGTACATTCCCTCTTGAAGTATCCTTTTTCTTTGCACCTAAAGCATCTCACCTTAGATTTATCAAAACCCAACTTTGATGTTGATCCATCTAGCACATTTCTACCGGTTATCTCCTTGAACCTTTGAGCCCTTATAATCACACTTGCCTTACACCACCGTAAATCAATCATTTCCATTTCTTCTGGATCAATCTGGTCAAAGTCTTCTTTTATCATATTATAATTTCCAATACGACCTGCAACCAGACACTCGTATGATTCTAAAACTGATCCAAGGAATACCATATGTTCCTTTACAGTATCAGTGGTCAAGTTTCCAGTATTCTTCAGATTTACAGCAATGTTGCACTGTACAATATCAGGATCTTGTGTGATAGAAGCTTGAGATACTGGAATCATTCCTGGAATCGTTCCAGAATAACTAATACTGAAATGTGGAGTAGCCGTAACATTGGAAACACAAGCTTGTCCAGTTGACTCAGCACAAAAGGCTGTGGGAATTTTAGGATTTGAAGAAGTAGCAGATTGTGAACCTTTGAAATATAACCCAACATCTTGTGAAACTGCTGTTGATTTCATCTGCTGCTTTTTCCAAAGCTCTAATTCATGTGCCTCAAGCTTTTCAATAAATCTATCAAGGTTTAATCGGGCATATGCAACAGGATTTGACTGTTGGATCATTATGAAAGTGCCCCATTCTTCAGGAAGTGCGTTAGCCAACTTATCAATGTACTCATAATCAGGCTTATCAATGCCTAATCTTTTCATTTCATTCACCAAGTGGCAATATCTCTCAACCAATTGTGCAAAAGTTTCCCCTTTAACTTGAATAAAGATATCAAACTCTTTCTTCAGCAGTGCTATCTTGCTTTTCCTCATATCAGGGTTTCCTCTGTCCTTGTTTAGTAGAGCTTGCCAAATTGAGTAGCACGAGCCATTGTGTTAGCGCATAATGTCTATTGCTAGGGTCTTTGATGTATTAGATATGATTGTGTAGAACTGAAATGTCAAATGTATAGTTTATGTTTGTTAGTCAACGCATAAGTCTTCAAGTCAACGCATATCATATGCGGCGTATATGATATGCGCCGTATATCATATACGGACTTGATGAGCTTGTTACACTATTCATGGATACCTGGTGTAGTCTTAATAGCACCTCTTTTTCATGAACTCCAACATTGTAGTCTTGGAGGCACTCGGGTTACTAGTATTCACATAAAAAAGATATGATCAGATTATTACCTGTATCTGATCCGTGATAATTTCACTCATTATCTTATCTTGAAAAACATGATATTTGAAAGTAACGACTTATGAAAGTTTGATATTTGAAAGTAATGACTTTGACTCTCAATTATTTTCAACAGACTCTCATCTTCTTCCTTCTCATTTTCTTCATCCATCATCATGCTATAGCCTGCAAACACCAAAGTAAATTGTTCTATGTAAGTAATACTTGGATATAAAAGATACTACATATAAGTTCATCCAAATATAGAACCAATTCATCAACATACTCAATATTCAAATCAGATTACCTGATTAGTATCAACAAGTAGATATGAAAACTTCAAAAAAATGTTTAGGTTATGTTTAATGATTTCCGAATGTACCAATTTATAACCAAAAGTAGTAATAATATCTTTCCACTTATACTTCTGTGTACCTCGTGACCAGCCTGCAATTCTTGTCTCAGTATTTATGACACATTTGTCATTTTGTCAAACGGATAAGAATCTTATCATTCACGACGGATATGAAAACATATACGGCGTAAATCATTCTACATATACCTAGACATATTTACATTCTATTGCTAGGGTCTTTGATGTATTAGATATGATTGTGTAGAACTGAAATGTCAAATGTATAGTTTATGTTTGTTAGTCAACGCATAAGTCTTCAAGTCAACGCATATCATATGCGGCGTATATGATATGCGCTGTATATCATATACGGACTTGATGAGCTTGTTCATGTGTCCTATAAATAGGGGACTTATGCGTTATTATGCAGACTTTTGGGGTGAATGTTAGAGTGAGAGAGTCGAGAGACAAAGTTGCTACAAAGTCATATCTTGTAATCTTTGAAGTTATCAATGAAGAATATGGTTAATTTTACTTGTTTTGTTCACTCTCAAGGGATTCCGCACTTTGAGATACAAGTTGTAACATCTAGAGATCCTAATTGTTGTATACATCAGCATGGCAGCCTCTTACAAATGGTATCAGAGCTTTATGGCTCGTTACTAGCTTGAACATCACAAGTTTTCAAAGTTTTTGTCTCTATCTACTAATTCAACCGTCAAAAAGTCCTTCAATTTTTCACAAGACATTCCTTACCTATCCGTGACAAATCCTTCAAGTTTACACTCAATTTCTACATCATTTGAACCTCCAAATTGTCAAAATTCCAAAAAGATGTCTTTTAGCGGATATGTCATATCAACGCATATGTTATTCACGTATAACATATCCGGCATTTAACATATACGTCGTATATGTTATAAGGTGAAAACATATACGTTTGTATACATATACGTTGACCACATCTTATACGTTGACCTACACTTATCCATTAACAAACATTTGCATTCCATACTTATACGTTGAATTTCTTACATATCCGTTGACCAAGAGCAGAACTTATATGTTGACCTTATTTGACCAAAATGGAAAACTTTAGTGCGTTTGTGTCATAGCCTTCTGCATTGCTTCAGAGTATTAATCTCGAGAACGAAATGGGAACTTCAAACAAGCCACATAAGCTTCTTCGTATGGAAGATTATCCGTCTTGGGCTGACAAGTTTGAAACATACGTACAAGTTTTGAACTACGAGACGTGGACGGCTGTTGAGGAAGAATACATTATCCCGAAGAATAAGAATGGGAGCAATTACAGGTTGTCACAAATTGCTGAAGGTGACAAAGATCAGTTCTTAAGAGAAAAGAAGATGTTGAATTTGTTTCAACAAGCCATTAAAGCTGAAAATTTTCAATTACTACAACGTATAAGATGTGGTCAACGTATATGTATACAAACGTACAAGTTTTTCACCTTATAAAATATACGACGTATATGTTAAACGCCGGATATATTATACGTGAATAACATATGCGTTGATATGACATATCCGTTAAAAGACATCTTTTTGGAATTTTGACAATTTGGAGGTTCAAATGATGTAGAAATTGAGTGTAAACTTGAAGGATTTGTCACGGATAGGTAAGGAATGTCTTGTGAAAAATTGAAAGACTTTTTGACGGTTGAATTAGTAGATAGAGACAAAAACCTTGAAAACTTGTGATGTTCAAGCTAGTAACGAGCCATAAAGCTCTAATACCACTTGTAAGAGGCTGCCATGATGATGTATACAACAGTTAGGATCTCTAGATGTTACAGCTTGTATCTCAAAATGCGGAATCCATTGAGAGTGAACAAAACAAGTAAACATTAACCATATTCTTCATTGATAACTTCAAAGATTACAAGATATGACTTTGTAGCAACTTTGTCTCTCGACTCTCTCACTCTAACATTCACCCCAAAAGTCTGCAAATAACGCATAAGTCCCCTATTTATAGGACACATGAACAAGCTCATCGACTCCGTATATGATATACGGCGCATATCATATACGCTGGATATGATATGCGTTAACTTGAAGACTTATGCGTTGACTAACAAACATAAACTATACATTTGACATTTCAGTTCTACACAATCATATCTAATACATCAAAGACCCTGGCAATAGACATTATGCACTAACAGTTGTGGCTGATGCTTTGAGTAGAAAGGAATACAAAAAGCCAAAAAGAGTGCGAGCCCTGAGGCTGGAACTTAAAATTGATCTACTTACCGAAATTAAAGAAGCTCACAAATTGGCACAAGAAGAAGATAACATAAAAGTTGAAAAAGAAAACGGTACTATAGATCAATTAGTTAAAGGCGATGACGAAACACTCAGGTTAGGAAAAATAATCTGGGTACCAATGCTCGGAAGCTTATGAGAGAAAATTTTGGAAGAAGCTCATAAGTCCAAATATATGATGCATCCAGGAAGCGATAAGATGTATCATAATCTAAAGGAGGACTACTGGTGGATCGGAATGACAAAGGAAATTGCCTTGTATGTTGCCAAGTGTCTGACATGTTCAAAAGTCAAGGCAGAGCATCAAAAGCCGTTAGGTTTGTTAACACAACCTGAGTTACCAATCTGGAAATGGGATATGATAACTATGGATTTCATTATGAAGTTACCAAAAAATTCACGTCAAAATGATGCAATCTGGGTTGTTGTAGATAGACTGACTAAGTCTGCCCATTTCGTTCCAATTCAAGAATCATTTAGCATGGATAAGTTAGCATTGTTGTATGTAAAAAGAATTGTGTCATTACATGGAGTGCCATTATCCATTATTTCTTATAGAGACAGTCGTTTCACCTCCAACTTTTGGAGAAGTTTTCAAAGAGCAATAGGTACTAAGTACCGCATATCACCCACAAACTAACAGACAAAGTGAGAGGACAATTCAAACTCTAGAAAATATGCTTCGTGCTTGTGTTATAGACTTAGGTGGTAGTTGGGATACTCACCTACCTCTAATGGAATTTTCATATAACAACAGTTATCATACAAGTATACAAATAGCACCATATGAAGCATTATACAGATAGAAAAGTAGAACTCCCGTATGCTAGTTTGAGATTTGTGATAATCAACTGTCAGGCCCTGAGATTGTCCAAAGAACGACTGAAAGCAATATGTGATAGACAAAAGAGTTATGCTAACATACAGGGAAAACCGTTGGAATTTAAAGAAGGAGATAAAGTGTTGCTAAAAGTATCACCTTGCAAAAGGTGTTGTCCGTTTTGGAAAGAAAGGAAAGTTAAGCCCACGATTTGTTGGACCATTCAAAATTATTAAAAGAATAAGTCCTGTAGCTTATCGTTTAGAGCTACCCGAGGAGATGCAAGGAATTCATGATGTGTTTCACATATCAAATCTGCGTACATGTTTAGCTGATGAAACACTCGCAATGCCTCTGAAAGATGTACAAGTTAATGAAAAACTTAAGTTTGTAGAGGAAACTATACAAATCGAAGACAGTCAAACCAAGTTCCTTAAACGTAAAAGACTGAAACTGGAAAAAGGTTTGATGGAATTCCCGACGCGGTCCAGAATTCACATGGGAACGCAAATCTGAGATGAAAAGAAAATATCCACAACTCTTCACATAAATCTCGAGGATGAGATTTTCTAAAGGTGGGTAGGATGTAACACCGTGAAAATACCCCGCTTAATTTTGGGCTAAAAATGTAAATTTTGAAAGTTAGAGGGTTGAAAATAAAATTTCTGAACTTTTAGACTCATCGCGCTACGCGATGGAGTATGAATAACACCATCGCGCTACGCGAAGAGGTTCATCAATATCAAGAAAAAAGGGGTCGCCGCGTTACGCGACGGCCAAAACTAAATTTTCCATCACGCTATGCGAAGACCATGTTAAGTAATCAGATCCACGTGCCAATACGTGGGGTGATCTCAGAAATTGCAACGTCGCGCTACGCAATGGGACGCAAAAATCGACTATAGAAAGGCAGCTACGGGTTCAAGCCCAAATCATCCCATTTCACCTTCACTTTCACATAGTTAACCTATAAGTGTGTGCCAAGGTTTTCCTGACATTCCAATGGCTTGTTTCCGTGAGTTTAGCCAAGAAACGAGGTGCCGAGACGCTGCCAGCAACCCGCTGTATTATTAAGCAAAGCACTAGCCGACGAGCTGCTGATTTTCTTAGTTCATATTCTCGAATAGCCGAGTAAGGTAGGGATTATGTTTTTGTTAGTTTGTTACCTAGTTACTTAGAACCTGGTTAAGGATATAGTCGTTAAACGTAAATGATCTTCCAAATAATGTTTTATCAAAGTAAAGACGTTACTTCCACAAGAAGTAATGTTATCAAAACTATAGTTTGACGGGCATGTATTAACTGTAAGGGGGGTATCATTAGTAGACTCTTCTTGCCTAAGGTAAGTAATTCGTACAAATCCCAATCAACTGCGAGACCCGTTTACTTACCTGGAGAAGTTTGCCAACGTGATAGAACCCATTAGGCCAAAGCATGCTATCCCAAACGTCATATGTAAATACAAAGCATATTTTCATTAACGATTATAACTCTACTAAAGTTATGTTAGACCTAAGAGTCTGCTGAACTGAAGCAGACTTAAAGTCTGTTGATTAATCAAGAAACACCACATAGGAACTTATGCATACCTATTACAAATATAGGTTAATAGCATGCGGAGGGAAAGGGTTATGATTATCACCGAACTGACAACAACAGGTGAACACGTTAAATCTTTTACTGTTTGAACTGATTTTACTCTTGTAAAGACAGGTTGTTTATTGAAAAGAGTCTGATAAATGTTTTCATGAGATATTGTCTCTAAAATCATTATAATACAAAATAGATAATAAAAGGCAACTAAGACCGAATACACATGTGTCTAGATCCAAAGATAACTGATAATTGGCATACAAAACCAAGCCAGTCGTAACTAGTTCTCCAACAGGGTCACATAGCCTCGGGGAATGCTGTCTCCGAACAGGGGCTATGTACTCGGGAACCTTTGAATAGTGTATGTATGGCAATGGTACAAATCCCGGGAATGACAGGCGTTCATGCTGCGCTTGTGAAACAGAAAACTATGTTTGTATTTAACAACTGTTATAAACTGTTTTATCGAGTCAACGTTTCACCAGCATATAGCTGACTTGTTTTTCCCACCCATGCAGGTAATGAACTGTTAGTAATGATAGACAAGGATTTATGAGTCATGAAGATAGAAGATCGCACAAGATGGCTCAATTTTCATTATAATCCTTGTAATAATGATATAACCCTATTTTGTAACTGAAAACTCGGGTATTTAATTCCCAAGTAATTTTGACATTGTAAATTAATATTTTAATATATAAGACTTCCGCGAAAATAAACCCGTTACTCTGATATATTTACAAAATAGGTACCAACCGAGTAGTCATGCCTAGGCCCTGGACCAGGGTGTGACAGTATAGGTCAAGATAAATAGTGAAAATGTGACCAAAACATCTAAAAATTGAATCCCCATGTAAGGTTTCTTGTTGGATGGAGGTTGGGTCTTTTAAGCTTGAGGTGCATTTAATTTAGTTAAGGCGAAATTTTTAGAGGTGGCTTTGTGCTTGTTTTAATGGCTAGGCATTGACCTCCTTTGGCGGTTCAATCGTGGCTTTGTCGGCGGGTTGAAGACATGTCGCATGCCATGGAATGCGAAAAGAGTCTGAGATAGATAGAATATAATGAAAATGTGAGTTTGCAAAGATAAAAGATAAAACTATAATTCAAGTCGCCATGAACATATGAATTAGCATCGAGTTCAAAATTGAAATAATCAAAATCACATGAAATGAAACTGAATTTGAATTTGAATTTGAATTTTCATACTTCAACAAACATGATAAAAATAAAATTGAATTTGAAATCGAAATATTCATGGATCACCATGAATTTCATATTTCAGTAAAAATCACAAAAACAAAATTGAAATAGAAAGCGAAATATTCATTAATCGCCATGAATTTTCATATTTCACAAAATGAGAAAAAAACATAATTGAATTTGAAATCGAAATATTGTAAAATGAAATAACATAAGAATGCAATCATTTTCATTCAAAATGACTAGTTTGACTAGGAGTGAGCAAACCAGGCACCGGTACTAATTCGGTACCGATGCCGAAATCGGTACCAAAATAGTACCAAATTTTGAGTTTTCGGTTCCGCCACTGAGACGATATTGGTACGATACTAGAATTTCACTAATTTTGCATTCGATACTGGTACAATCCCAGTACTAGTACGCACTAATCCCTAACTTTGACTACTTAAAGCCTTTGGTTCGTATGACGTTTGGTGTGGTATGCTTTAGCCTAATAGGTTAAACACTCTCCTCGAACTCTCCGAGAAAGTAAACAAGTCCCGCGTCTAATTGGGATTTGTACGGATTACTTTCCTTTGACAAGAGTTTAAATCGCGGTGTTATCACCCTGCCAGTTACTAAATACCCGTTACGTGGAATCACACTTTAAGGATATGAGAAAAATTGAAAATCGAAAATAAATGTAAAATCTTGGTATCAAATAGACATAAAGCTTAAGAATAGTGTGTAAGGTGTTTCTGACATCGGTAAATAAACAAGATTAAATAAATCATTTAGTGATATAACACAAAGTGTAAATCTTAATCCATCAAATTAACCCATATTTATTGGATATTAAATGTAAATTCGCTGTATTTGATAATTATTTAAGTTGTTTGCGAATATGCAGACCAAACGTCTCACTCGACAAGAAATGACGAAAAAATGGCGTTTTTGGCAAATTTCTGAATATGCCCAGATGGTGTGCACCCATGCATGTGGGAGTGCATACCCATGCTCGATTTTAATGCATAGGCATGCACTAGCCTGCGCTGACCAAGAAGATATACGCTTGCCTATACCATGCATGAGCACACCCATGCCTGAGCCAATAAAGACTAAAAGGCTGAAGTTGCACGCCCATGCTAGAGACAAGCATAACCATTGTCACACGCCAACCTATTGCGGAAATGTCGGGGCGCAATCAATTAAACAATAGCTTGCAAGACTATCAATATTAATATGACAATATCTAATTATTTAAATTTACATATTCAAGTACATCACAAAATCCAAAATTAAACATTATCCAAATAAACCAAATTTAAAATAACATGAAGGTATTCATGTGGATCCTACCAAAATAGAAGCAATCACTAAATGAGAGTTCCTAAAACTCCTACAAGAAACCTATAACATCTCGAAATTGGGTCCAATTTTGACAAGTTAATAAAGATGAAGAACCAAAAATATTCTTAAGACAAGTAAAGAGGAGTCCAATTTTGACAAGTTAATAAAGATGAAGGACCAAAAATATTCTTAAGACAAGTAAAAGGGAAAAATAAGATAAGCATCCTATGTTAAGGAAACAAGGAAGGAGGTCCATCCCACATAGGAGGAAGGAAGAAAAAGGAATCTCCTTATAAGAAAGAAAATTCCCATAATAATATTCTTATATGGTTAACCACTCTCAGTGGTCCTAGGGAGGGTGCGAAGCACCCGACGCGCACGCGCACGAGCTCGGGCGATGGGCGCAATGTGGCGCTTTGATGGCGCACTTTGCACTTCACACGGTGAGCCGCATTAGTATTTTTGAAGGATGGAAGATAGATCAAGACGTGTCGAGCTACCAAAGTCCAAGAACTAAAAACGAAAAATCTAAATTTCTATTCCTTCTCTCGACACGAAGGAATTGGATACGACTACTTCACGCTACGCGAAGTAGCGATGAAGTAACTGTGTCGTTAAGCGACACATGGCAACACGCAATAGGACACGTGTCACCACGTGATGACACATGGCAAGTCTAGTTGTCAAATCGCCAGACCTATAGGTATACTTCGCGCGACATGAAGTGATGCCTCATGCTACGTGAAAGACAAAAGAAACCTGAGGCGGCTTATTAGTCGTTCGCGCTACGCGAACAAACAATATGTTTGTCCTTCGCGCTACGCGAAGGAGCACTATTTCTGCCTATAAATAGGCAGCCATGGTGTGAACCCCATTACTCCGATCATACTTTGAATACTCACTTTACCTCGATATTCATGCACGATCCCGACGTTCCAACGTTCGTTTCTCAAAGTACGTGCAAGAAAAGGAATTGTTGTTCGTTATTCCCTTGATTACCTACCGATAAGTAGAAGTGCTGTCTGCGTCAAGCCTAGGCATTTCATATATATAAGCCATAAAAGGCAGGATTATGCCTGATTATTTTATTACATATAGCTTAGACCCTAGTCGAGTATATAGCCTGTACCTTGATCATATAATAAGTGAAATATAGATTTCATAAGAGACGAAATATTATTCTTTATTTTATAAAGATTTTATATGTTTCTTATAAAAGAAGAAACTCGATATATACGTTTCTTCATGAAGAAGAAACATAGTGTATAAATGATGAATAAAGAAGGGACTAGAGATCCTTATGTTTTATAAAAGAAATGAATATCAAGGTAAAGATTATGAAAACAGACTAAAGGTTTGAAGCTAGATCGTTGATTTAGTATTTGTAAAATGTTATTCTTGTACTATAGGTCCGAGGTAACCAAAAGCATGAAATAGTGAGATGCATTGATCAAAGAACAAAGGTGAATAAATCCACACTCTTTACAACTTTATAATGAGTCTTACAAATGTTTACATGGAATTACGTATCCCTAAAACTTTATAAACAAAGGTAATCGCAGGCCCTCGGGCTATCGTATACGTTTGTCTGGATCCTTACATATGTGGGTATATGGTAGGCACACCGCACCACACTTGCTAATGCCTCCGCCATGTTGGGCCGGACCTAAGTAATGTCCAAGAGAGGATTATCTTGTGTATATTGGTAGTTTCTAAGTCCTTGACATTGCGGTGTCGCTAAGTGGTTTCGAGTAGAACTGGATGTTTATAATAGTAATTCAGACTTTCAGAACTTGGTTATTTCCTAATCCATATTGGGCCGAGACCTACGATGTCTCAAGGGGATAATTGAGTATCAAAATGTTTTGTGTCAACGTCTACACCAGCATGTGTTGCTGACACATTTTATAATCCGTTTTACAGGTAATGAAGAATAGGTGATTGGAGATGGCCACTAGCCATTTGATGATGTGATAGCTCAGATGGAGTTTTTGTTCATAAAATAATCTAAATTATGGTTTTGTGCTTTAAACACTTTTGTACCAACCAAGTGGGTGTTTAATTCCCATTTTTTTAATACAATAATATTTTAAACAAGTCTTTTGCTTTACAACCTTAAACTTTTATATATTTACAAAATAGGTACCGACTTGTGGTCACACGCCTAGGCCCTAGATTGGGGTGTGACAAATTTGAAGTTTCTTAGGATTAGTAGGATATTATAGATGATTCATCCAAGATTTCTCTCGGATAGCAGTTCCATTAACCAAATTAACGTGCAAATATGTCAAGTTTGAATGCCGACCTAAGCAAGAAGAAGCATTTGCAATTTTAAAGCTGAAGTTAGCAAATGCCCTAATACTTGCATTACCATAAATAACTGAGGACTCCAAGATTTGTTGTGATGCTTCCAAATCAGGATTAGGATGTGTATTGATGCAACGAGAAAAAGTAATTGCTTACGCATCCAGACAACTAAAGCATGAAGAGAATTACACAACTCATGACTTAAAACTGGGAGTAATAATTTTTTCCCTAAAAATCCGGAGACATTATCTGTATGGCAGTAACTATACTGTATTCACAAGCCGTATAAGTTTAAAATATATTTTTGGGCAAAAGGAGCTTAACATGAGGAAAAGACGCTGGATGGAAAATCTTAGAGATTATGATTGTGAAATTCAGTATCGGGAAAGCAAGGCTAATGTAGATGCTTTAAGCAATAAGCATCATGAGAAACCAAAGCGAGTGTGTACTCTCAGATTAAATCTTTAGATTGATTTAATAGGGCAATTAAAAAGTGCTCATGAAGCAGCTATTACTAATGATACTGAAAAATTAAAACAAATAATAAAATAATTTGAGAAAGGTGAAAATGGAATTTGGAAGTTCTAGAAAAGAAGAATCTGGATACCTATCCAAGGAAATCTACGAGAAAGGGTTCTCTAAGAAGCCCATAAAGCTAAATACTCAATTCATTCTAGAAGTGATAATATGTATCAAGATTTGAAGAAAATCTATTGGTGGATAGGAATGAAAAAGGACATAGTTAGTTATGTTTCTAAATGTTTAACCGGCTTGGAAGTTTAAGCTGAACATCAAAAGCCATCAGGATTACGTCAACAGTTAGAGATACCAGTATGGAAATGGGAACTAATAACAATGGATTTTGTTACTAAATTACCTAAAACAAGAAAAGGTAATGACACAATCTGGGTGATTGTGGATAGGTTAACAAAATCAGTTCATATCCTACCAACGAAGGAAACTTTTAAATTGAACAATTAGCTAAGCTATATGTGGATAAATAATCTCATTACATGGAGTCCCATTATCCATAATGTCTTATCGATATAGTCGCTTCACTTCTCATTTTGGGAAGAGTTTCCATATAGCTTTGGGAACAAGATTAAACTTGAGTACAGCATACCATCCACAGACTGATGATCAAAGTGAAAGGACCATACAAACATTGGAAGACATGCTAAGAGCTTGTGTAATAGATTTTGGTGGAAATTGGGATGACCATTTAGCACTAACGGAATTCTCCTATAATAACAGTTATCATACAAGCATTAATGTTTCCCTATTTGAAGCACTTTATGGACGAAATTGCCGAACCCTAGTATGTTGGGCAGAAATAGGAGAAAATCAATTTTCATGTCCTGAAATTGTATAAGAATACTGAAAGAATAATCCAAGTCAAGGAAAGATTGAAAATTACACGAGATCGTCAGAAGAGTTATGCAAATCATCAACACAAACCATTGGAATTTCAAGTTGGAGATAATGTGCTACTGAAAGTGTCTCCATGGAAAGGAGTAGCTCTATTTGGCAAGAAAGGAAATTTGAGTCCAAAATTTATTTGACCATTTCAAATTATTAAACGAATTGGCCAGTAGCATATTAGCTAAAGTTACTAGAAGAATTGTCGATATACATGATGTATTTCATGTAAGCAACTTAAGGAAGTGCTTAACCGGTGAATCATTAAAAGTACCTCTTTAAGATATAAAGGTAAACAAAAATTGAAATTCGTTGAGAAACCTTTACAAATTGAAAATAGAAAAATTAAGAATCTTAAGCATAAAAGGCTTGTTCTGCTCAAAGTGAAGTGGAATTCAAGACGCAGACCAGAATATACATGCGAACTGGAATCGGAAATGAAACGGAAATATCCACACTTATTCCAACAAATCTCGAGGACGAGATTTAAAATAAGGAGGAGAGAATGTAACAATCTAAAATGTGTGATTGAGAATGTAAACTATGGGAAAGTGGGTTTCTCCCACACTGGTAAATTGAAAAATGGTATGTCCATTGATAGAATGCTAAACTTATGAGCTCCTTATAAGGAGGAGGGCTCACAAAATGATATTCTTGTATGACAAGACACACTTTGTAGCATTAGTAAGGGTGTAAACCACCCGATGTGCACGCGCACAGGCTCGGCGAAGTGCGATGGGCGCAATGAGGCATTTTGCTGGCGCACTTTGCACTTCACGAAGCCTTGTGATTATCATGATATTTTGGTGGTCTTCGTTCTACATGATGGGTACTCAATTAACCAATCGCACTATGCGGCGTACTGGAAAAATAATCGTGAAACGTTGTATGCCACGTGTTATGCCACGTGGCATAGCTAGGCTGACTTGGCAAGCCTATAAGGCTATCACACTACGCGATGACATTCCTTTGAGGTTGTCGTGATATGTGGCCGACTTAAAATTCAACTATAAAAGGGAGGTGATCAAGACATTGTTTCGTCAGTCATTCCTCTTGCTCCCTCACATTTTCTTATACGATGTAACTTTGGTATAATACCACTAATTGCCGTAATGATACGCAATCCGATTGATCGAGACTTTGATACACGAATCCAAATCTCTGCCTGAATAAGGTGAGACTTTGTGCAATCGTGTAAAATTTTCAATCTCGTGAATATCGTTAAAGCCTTTTGGTTTATACTAATGCGTACTACATTGTATTAAATTAGGTGCTTAACACCAGAAAGCTCTTATTTGTAAACTTGCAAGGTGAGACATTCGAGTTTTTGTACAACTCAAATTTGTGAGAGACAAGCAGTTTTCCAACACTGTTATTGAGATTTTTAAACCTCTATAACTCATGACAGAGTGTAACAGTCCAAATGTTTTTAAACGGTTTTCATTACATTACAGTGATTAAAGCCTTTGTAGACTTACGGGATGGTTACTACTGGTATTATGGGTTTTTTTTAATACAATACTTATTTATATCGTTACTTATCGGACAAAGAGCTAGCCAACAAGTAATATGACAACAGTCACATATACAGTCGAGTAACAAATACCTTCGTAATTTGCAAGCTGGAAAATGTAAAATCATCTTAATGCTGTACTGTAAAAATGTGCCTTTTTTCCAGACATACTCACCATTATTTCTCGCTGATGAAATGTTTTTAAACATGTTTCAGGTGACTTGTTGCAAAGAAATAGAAACAGTGCTACAAGGCACTCCAGCTTAAATAAGTGGTTTGTCACCATAATAAAGAAATATGTTCATTTTGTAAATTAAGGTTTATCTGTGAAAAACTATGGTTTGTATAAAATGGGTTTTATCCCTAGTTTATGTAATGAAAATCACGGTGTTTTGAAACTCTGATAATTTTTCCTAACTACGGTCTTGATGAGTTTTTCCGTTGCCAAATCTTTTAATAAACACCGGTGCCAATGTTTGTGTTCGCGACCCGGGTCGACGTTTGTGACACCATTGCACTTCGTTTAAACACAGTCTTAGTAATAATTGAGCAAAATACAAAACGTGATCGAGATTAGTAGCATGTGGAGCATTAATAACAATAATAAATACACACAAGTCGTTGACATGAAATTCATGTTTTAATAATACAAAAGGATCCGAATAATATCGAAATTTAAAACGGGTCTTATTAGTCTTTGTCTTTCAGAAGACTTGCAACTTTATTCAAGTTGAGCAACTATTGCTAAGGGGGTGTTTGTTTTTTCTTCAAACATCTTCAAGGGAGCTAATGTCTGCAGGCGCGCAGACATTACCCTTGAAGACTGTTTGTTTTTTTTCTTAAAACAGATCTGAAGTTATCTTCTTTCATCTTAAAAGAAAAGCAAGGAAATCTTGCTTAAAACATCTTCACAAAAAAACCCTACTCTTCTCCCTTTGCAGCCACCCTCTCATCCACTGCTCCTACCACCGTCCGCCAACACCACCACCCACCGTACGCCGCCACCACCACCCCCGTACCCCGCCGCCACCGTCCACCACCATCCACCGCCACCACCACCGTCCACCACCCACCATCCATCACCACCACCGTCCACCACCCACCATCCATCACCACCACCGTCCGCCACCACCACCACCATCCATCACCGCCACCACCACCATCCATCACCCACCACCACCACCATCCATCACCGCCACCACCACCACCATCCATCACCGCCACCACCACCGTCCACCACCCACCATCCATCACCACCACCGTCCACCACCCACCATCCATCACCACCACCGTCCGCCACCACCACCACCATCCATCACCACCACCGTCCACCACCCACCATCCATCACCACCACCATCCATCACCACCACCACCATCCATCACCGCCACCACCACCATCCATCACCCACCACCACCACCATCCATCACCACCACCGTCCACCACCAACCAAAACCATCCATCACCACCACCCATTGTCCACCACCACCATCCACCGCCACTACCCACCGTCCGCCGCCACTACCACCATCCACCACCACCACCTTCCACCACCCACCAAAACCAAATCGGCATGGCAAGCAAAGACTAAAAACTAGATGTAACTTGAATAAATGACTTCTATCTTGTGAGATAAGTTTGACAGTTATGCAGACAGTATCAGCTTATAAAAACAAACAGTCTTATATTTTCAGCTTACAGATCTTCAGACCACATCTTCAGTTGCAGACATGAAAACAGATGAAATCAGCTTGCAGACAGTTTATGTCTGCAAAAACAAACAGCACCTAAGTGTACAACATTATCAGCAAAATAGCTCATCCAAGGTCAAGACAACTTTGAACTTTTGTGTTGTATATTATTGGAGTAAAATAGAAAATGTGTGTAACTTTGGTATTCATACAAATCATGACCGGTAACACTGATCATACACAAATCATGAATTCATGAAATAAATGGCGTCATTGATACAAATTGCGATACAAGTGAAAAAGAGAATCCTGCTTGCCGAGAATTGTGATACAAATCGATACCAAAAATCATGATTACATATCGATAATCGGGAATCTGCTTGCCTTATTAGTGATTAAAAATTGTATCAACCTTTCATGAATCAACACCGATTATATGTGACATTCGTGACAAAACCGGATACACCTCAGTATTCGCAAATCGAATAAGCGATTAACCGCTTATTGTGTAACGAATAAACGAGTAACCAAACGGGTCTGGCTATGACCCAGATATCCCGGGGAGCCATCTATAAGTGTTATACGTTTAATATAAGCCCATGTATTAATATTATAGCCTTAGTATGATAGCAAATCAGTTAAACGAAAACATGCTCGTTTAACCACCCGCTATGATCTTAAATGCGAAAGATAGTTCCGAAACAAGCATTGTATCATCCATTAAACCGAAAAAAACTTACCAAATACTTGTTGGGGGATGTTTTAAGCAATCCGTGAAAATATTTTCGATTTTTACAAACAAATAATATGTTTTAAGCAATCCGTGAAACTAATTTTTAACTAATTAAGAAAACTAAAGACAACTAAACTTATAACTTAGACTTAATTCAGATGATGATGAACAACCACCTAGGCTAGAATCCCCTAAGTTTCAGTTATCAATTAACCGAGAGACTATATAGTTATGGAACTGGGATCATAAAATAGACGCTTAAGAGAAAACCCGAACAGGACCCCTGACCCTTCTCAAGAGACACCTATGGATTTCTAATAAGTTTTGACGCACACCAGTATTAAAAATCAAGTTTCCTTACGGTCACCTAATTAATTACAAACTAGTTCCTTTATACAAAATCCTACCTTACAGTGCGGAAATCAAAGGCAGCCTAATATATTCAATTGACTCGATAGACAAAGTTAATCAATCAAACCTAGACATACTCCTTACGAAGAACTAAATCTAGCAATCCTGATCAACAGAGACCTATCAATAACCTAGCACCTTACAGCTATTTAGGTTAGAAGCACACTTAGGTTTATTTGATTAACTAATATTATTCCTATGATCTTATCGCGAAATCAATCATAAAATAGTCAAAAACACAAAGTAGATGACCTAATAGAAACCTATCATAATGACAAACAATAATCAAGGCAACTATAGAATAATAAAACTTAATTAAGAAACCCTAAGCACACACATGCATCAATTTAATATAATTAAACCTTTTAACTAGTTCATAAAAACCATAACGATAAATAAATCCCAAGTCAAAATCAAACGTCAACAAAGGTTCATCGTAAGCCTAGGCAGTCTATAAAGTTTAGCCTAACATCATAAAAGCAAACAAAATGATAATAAAGGAAACCATGGCGAAAATAAATAAGAACGGAAGATTAAAGGCGATAACCTGGAGTCTTCGTTCTTGGATGATAAGCACTTCACCGGCTGATTCCTAGCCTTCAAACCCACCAAATAATGCAACCCTGAGCTCCAGGAAACTCCAAATTTGGCTCTGGTAAGCGGGGTATGCTCAGGATTAAGTTTAGGGGTGTTTAAATAGGTTTTCTGAGCCCAAAACTGGGAAAAAAAACGAAGAAAATACGCGAAATGGGATGTCCGGCTCACCGCGCGGCGGGGTTTGACCTCCCGTCGCGCGGCGCTCCGGATGAGGAGGGCTGACCGGTCCGGTTCGTTTCCTGATGCGGTCCGGTTCAATTTTGATGCGGTCCGGTTCAATTCTGATGCGGTCCGGTTCAATTCTGATACTCCGGTTCACCGGTTTGGCTTGTTTTAGCTCTTTTTTCGCCCTTTTTAACCAAGAACAAGTCCCGGAACCTACATTATTCAAATATGTTAGTAATATATAAATTCTAATAAAAACTGAACAAAAACTAATAAAATATTAATTAAAATATACAAGGGATTTATAGATATTTAGCCTTATATCAATATCCCCACACTTATCTTTTTTCGTCCCTGAAAAAGTCTAATTGCAATGGGATCAGAATCAGAGAAATACGGTCTTATAATCATATAGGTTATCTTAAAGCTCAGATAAACGTAAAAACCACGATTGCCGATATTGTTGTCCACTTAAACCCCGCCACCAGCCTATCAAGCCGCAACGCATATTAAGCATTTATGTTCATATGATATCAAAAAGCTATGGGTCTCACACCTTTGGAGTTAATGTCCACCTACCCCATCTCAAGCATAGTAAAGACAATTAAATATAATCGAGTTGAAGCAAACTGGTTCAACATATCACCGTAAGATAACAACCCCTTAATGGTAAGAAGAAAATGCACTTAGATGGAATTAATGGATGATAGGTCAAGTGAGGTCGTACAAGCATGCCCTAAATATTGTTGGACTTTGTCCTATATATGCCCTAAGAAAATATTTATTAACTAGAAACTTTTGAGCCCCAATAGTGTATCCTCAGAGTCGTCATCCCCTTGGTAACACGTAAACTCTCATTCTCGTCTAGTATGTGCACTTTGGCATCTTTTTCTATTTTTTAGAATGCTTCTTTGGCATTTTTCATTACATAACTTTTCTCACCTTTTCTTTTCAGATCAACGTTTGGAATGCTTATTTATTTATTTATTTCTTTATTTATATTTTTTTTTATTATGTACTTAGGCATCTTTAACCTAAAAATATATAACTAAACACTAAAGCTCGTATAAAATTGGACATTTGCGGGGCGCCACCAATCTTTATTTATTTTCATAAAACGGAGTGGCATGATAATTTTAAAGTGCATTCAATTCTCACCACCTTAGGGTAATCAGCTTATGGTAATACTCTCTATACCTTATCGAATTTCAGCTTCACTGTCCCCCCTAGGATGAGAACCCACAAAATCTAAGATTTAATTAGGTTTATTAAGAATATGCAATAGGAAACCTTTCAAGACTAGTTGGGCCTACAGACACATCCCAAGCTTAGTACGCCTTCTTTAATATTATCTCATATTAGTAGTTTGGAAAACCGATCCCCGATAAATATACTCATCTCCCATTTAAGTGCAAAAAGAGACAAAATCAAGGGACATTTTTCAAAACTTTTTTTTTTATATGATTAAAATTTAACTATGACTCAAATATCCTATCCCCACACTTAAATTTAGCATTGTCCTCAATGCAAGGATAAGGACTAAAAATAAAAAGAAATTCGAAATACAAAAACTAAAAACCTAAAAACCAAAAACAAAAATAATAAAAATACGCAAAATAGATAATGGAAAAGACTTAGCTGGTAATATGCGTATGAAGATATGATGCTAAAGTCTTCTTCCATGTATGCCCTCCAACTCCAAACGTGCACATCAAACAAATATCCCTTTCTCTTACACACGAGCAGAAGCGGCAAACATCCAACAAATAATATCTAAAACATATCTTATCAACTTGATAGAGTTTAAACATTCAAAGTATTTTACCAGACCATCTAACCCAACCAATAAATAAAACATGAATAAATAGCAGCAAATAACAAAAGGTATATAGGTCGGTTGCTCCATCCCCACACTTGATTTTTGCATTATACTTCATGGGGGTCATTTTTCTAACTCTCCCAATCCTGTAAAAAACTTAAAAACAAAAACAAAGAAGAACTACAAAAATCTATGTTGGTGACGCGTCAAGACACAAGAATAAAAATGGGATAACTATACAAACTCTACAATTGAGTTTTCACTCAAGACACTCTCCTATGTGAACTACTCAACTGTCCAAGTGGAGATTCCTCCACCACGGTCAAACTCCATGGTCCTCCAAGAAACTGCATCACGATACGACCATTCATCTTCAATCTTATTCCTCTTATCTCCAACTTTTGCAAACTTCACCAACTTTTGCAAACCACCACCTCTTTCTCTATCAAACTCCATCGACTCTCGAGAACTCGCGACCTCTCTCTCCTCCTCCAAACAAACTCTAACGGAACGGGGATGCTCAAGACATGGATCCATGCCTGGAATAAAAGAGTCAATTGCATAAACGAGATGACATGGATCAATGAGACCGTCTTGACCAATCGGGTGTCTCATGGATTTAGCAACATAAGTGACACTATCATCACCGGCTCAAAGAGTGATGTTACCTTCAAATACATCAACGAGTGCCCTAGCAGTACGCAAGAATGGACGACCTAAAATAATAGGAACTCTCTCATCGGCCTCCATATCTAAAACCACAAAATCTACGGGGAAAACCAAAGTATCGACTTTCACGAGCAAGTTTTCTATGATCCCCCTAGGATACTTCACTGAACGGTCAGCTAAAGACAAGGTCATACGGGTGGGTGTGAGCTCTCCTATTCCTAGCTTCTCAAACAATGAATATGGCATTAAGTTTATACTAGCTCCTAGATCCACTAAAGCTTGGCACGAGGTATCCCTACCAAACAAACATGGAACAGTGAAAACACCGGGATTGGGTAACTTCTCCGGAACCTTATTGAGCACTACTGCCGAACACTCTCCGTTCAATGGAACGGTCGAAAGCTCCTCCAGACTTTCCTTTCGCTTAAGAATATCTTTCAAGAACTTGGCATATTTCGGTATATGCTGGAGGATCTCGATAAATGGAAGATTAATCCTAAGCTGCCTAAACATATCTAGGAAGTTCCCGTACTCTCTTCTGAAATTATGATTCTTAACGCGGGCTGGATATGGCATACGAACATGATCTATAAGCAGTGAAGGCCTAGCATCTCTCGGTTTCTTTTCCACACTTCCTCTAACTATGGACTCACTGGTTGGTACGGTACTCGCCGGGTCTAGCCTAGGTTGCATCCTCCAAGCAGTCTCCAACACTATCTCCTCATCCACAAACTCATCACTCTCCTCTACCTCAATCTCTCTCTCCGGACCTAAAACCCTACCACTACGAGTAGAAATGACATTTATTTGAGCGGCCAGATTCTTCTGAGTAGAACCTGAAAACTAACCTGGGGGTCTCTCATCTAAACGTCGGGCTATATCACCTACGCTCCTTTGCATGTCGAGCATAGCTGATTGTTGATTCTTAAGAAGTAGATCATGCTCGGCAAGAGTCTTTTGAGTAACTTGATCTCTAGTAATGATTTGCTGCATCATCTCATCCAACTTCTTACACAGATCTGGTCCATTACACCCACCTTGACTACTTTGATCCCCACTAAACGATTGATCCTGCCCCCGGTTAAGATTTGAACTTAGTTGGAAACCAGGGGGTGTACCGGAAGAACGCCAATTAGAATTATAGATATTATTTTTATAGTTGTTCCAGTTTGAATTATTATTACCATTAAATGCATTAGGAACCCTATTCTGCCCTCCTATGAACTCTACCTGCTCCTGACTCATCAACGGACAATTTGAAGTCCTATGCCCTTCTCTACACAACTCGCACTTATCTACCTTAGCCTTAAGTTCTCCAATCTCACGGGTTAGGCTCTCTAAGGCGGCAGCCAAACTAGTATCCAGATTGAGCTGGTGCACACCTCGGACGGATGAGGGCGTACTAGTGACGGGATTTAAATTCCCGTTACGTGGCTTTTTAGCAAACTCAGATTGGGCAAAACTCTCAAATAATTCATTACACTCAACTACAGTTTTCTTATCCATTAAATTACCTCCAGCAGCAATGTCAAAACGAGCCTGAGTCTCATAAGTCAGCCTATTGTAAAACTTCTCAACAAGGGCCCAAGGAGTAAGACCATGCTGTGAACAACGGGCCAGCAAACTCTGAAAACGCTCCCAAGCTTGATAGTACGGCTCGTCCGGCTCCATATGGAAAGAATGAATCTGATCTCGAAGACGAGATGCTTTAGCAGGCGGGAAGTATTTCTTCAAGAAAGCGGTACGCAACGCCTCCCAAGTAGTGAATGCTCCAGCAGGTTGCGAATCGAGCCAAGTGACGGCACGACCCGTAAGTGAAAACGGGAACAAGCGAAGGAAAATCGCATCTTCATTGGCACCTTGCAAGTTGAACGTTCTGAGAAAACGGGTGAGAAGGTTGATGTGCGCTGGTGCGTCTTCATCGTCACGGCCATGGAATAGATTACTCTGGGTGAGATTGACTATGACGTAAGAGGGAATCTGTCAGGAATTGGGGTTATCGATTACAGGGGTGATGATAGGCGAGTGGTCTCCGATGAAACCCTCGAAGGCTTGTTGGTAAACGGTTCGGTTATCAGCCATTTGAATATCGGGAATGGTTCTGGGACTCGACGGCGGCGAACTGTTTGGTGATGACTTTGGTGGAGAAACGATATGATGATCGGTGATGACGAACTGGCTTCAGACTTAAACGGAGATCGTCCTTGCGATCGAAGATGTGGCATAAACCTGAAAAGCACACAAGACCAAATCAATAGACTCTATTCAAATACTAAAATAAAACTAATAAAAAATAAAATATACTAGACTTACAATTAAACTAAAATTAATTAGACTCATACGACTAAAAGACAAAACAAAACAAAAAAAAAGTAGCACGTATGTAGCAAGTAAGTCTAATCAAAGCTAATAACGCAATCGCCAAGAGTCCCCGGCAACGGCGCCAAAAACTTGATGTGCTAAAAGTAGTTATAAATTTATTAACTAAATAAACGCTAATCTAGACACTAAGTAATAAATTCTAGACTCTTAAACTTAACTAAACTACTAACCGGCAAGTGAACCGATCGACTCAAGTACGGCTAAGTAAGTCCGGATATCGAACCCACGAGACTCTTTAAATTACGTAAACCAGCTAAATTAGACTCAACTACAGACACGACTATTTATTTATTATTTGCCTAAGGGGGGTTTTACTAATAAACTAATTTTTAACTAATTAAAAAAACTAAAGACGACTAAACTTATAACTTAGACTTAATTCAGATGATGATGAACAACCACCTAGGCAAGAATCCCCTAAGTTTCAGTTATCAATTAACCGGGAGACTATTTAGTTATGGAACTGGGATCATAAAATAGACGCTTAAGATGTCACACCCCCAAATTTAGACTAATGGAGTTTTTTCGCGAGACATGTGACAAACCAGGATCTAGCTCATTTGTTATACCAAACAACCAAGTTAAAATATTCAAAACATTTATTGAAATCTCACTCAAACATGAGAGCACAAAATCCAATTCAAACAATTTAAAGTTTCGCGGAAGCGTAAAAGTAAATGGTTTAAAAATAATGGACCATGTGTTCAAACATGCACAACCCATCAAATGTAAATAATGTGCAATAAAAAGTTCATGCGACAAGTGTGACTCCAGACGCATGCAATGCAATCCACTCCTTAGCACATCTAGCAACCTGGGCAAGTATAAATACTCAATGGTCAACACGAGGTTGGTGAGTTCATAATTTGTAGTAAAAAGTAATATATATCATATAGATAGTATACGTAGCATCAGTTGTGTATGTGGATTTAGCGCTTTTCAAATATACCAGGGTAGCTAACCCATTTACAAGCTACTAGACGTTTGAACCGAAGCTGACTGTCTGTATGTCTTCTTACCAGGTCTATCACAAAACACTGGCGATGTATGTTAGGACAATTTACACCCGTCCGACCTCCAGTCGAGTTATAGCAGGTGGGGTTTGTCAAACCCAGTAGTACTACTTAAATTTCCCCGCGATCCCATCCTAACGGTTCAAGGTATGTAAGGACTTTAAGTGATATGAGGGCATCTAGTATACACTTGTGATATATAAGAAACTACATAAATCCAAAGTAAGTCGCTGTGTTTTCATCCAGAAAACCAGTATGTAAGTATGTCCATGTTTTCAATCTAGAAAACAAGTACGTCGCTGTGTTTTCATCCAGAAAACCAGTATGTAAGTATGTCCATGTTTTCAATCCAAAAAACAAGTAAGGAAAATGTTTTGTTGTTTTCAATCCAGAAAACAAGTATACGAAAATAGTTTTGTTGTTTTCAATCCAGAAAACAACTATGAAAAAGCATGAAATCACCTTGTGACGCGTGTAATAGAATTTTCTCAAACCTATGTATGCACTTGACTTGTTAACTGTTACCTAGTACAAGTGTTTAAGTTATGAGAGTGTGTTTAACAACCAAGACAATAAGACTCATGTATGGACACATACACAAACACAAACTTGACCCGACGACTCATTGGTGATGATAAGTAATGTTAACTATAATAAAAGTCCTACCATGTATCCACACATCATTTCATGGCAAAGCAACCATATATTCATCATACAACCTAACTTATGATCATTCATTTAACGAGGCAGATTCTAGCACGTACAAACTGATTTTATTTACTATGCAAAACTCAAAGATAAATTCTACAAAATTTATCACAGTAGAATATATGGACTAGGTTTCTCAAAAAATTTTCATTATATTTTTATCATATAGGAAAAGCTCACAATAATTCAATCATTGCAGATAGGTACAAACAGTTCAGCAGATTGCGCAACAAAACGTATTTTCATGGTTCTCTCAACTCATTTATCCAAATTACGCAAGGCCAATTGGGTTGTCTCCTAAATTCATAATAATAAGTTCCAGAAGTGGAATCAACCCATTTGGCTTTATCAATATCAAGTTATGATGTCGGGAAGTTAGACCAGAAAACATCTTCCCGAATCAGATTAGACACGAAATCTTGTAAAATCATAAAACCTATCTTCTGTATATCCAAAAATTACAAATCATAACTTTCTGGAAACTAGACTCGACAACTATATCCTAGAATCAACAATTTATTAAAAATCATCGTTTATCATCAAGTTACAGTAGAAACAATAAGCGAGTACAAATCTGTCCAGAATCCAATCTATCATGAACCTTAACTAATTCATGTTTACACTAACAACAACATTCTAAATCATCAATTATCAATCACACATGTCTTATAATGGTTATATCACTGAGATTCTCATGCCAAGCACCTCTTAACATCAAAAGAACACTTAACAAATCAATAAAACAACGGTTAAGAGATGGATACTTACAACTAACGATTATTACTATGTAAACACAACCCCTAGCACTTCCAATGCACCCCTAAGCTTCCCAAGTTACCCAAAATCTCTAGGGTTTCGTCCAAAAACGACAGAGGTCGATAATATGAGATCTAGGTTTTTAAAATCATTTTATAACAACTTTTCACGATCTGGCGATCCCCCGCGCGGCGCGAGGGATTTAGCCAAATCCTACGCGCGGCTCGGGGCGCCTTAGGTTTTATATATATATATATAATAATAATCAAAGCATGAACACGCAAAGCAAGTAATAACATAGCACGTACATGTATTCATTTACGGGATTGACATTTATCACCAACGCGTACGGACCAACTCTTGTGTGTGACTCGTTACTGACTCATGTAAATGTTATGCATGACGTGTAATATAACGGAGTTGGGTTGACGGTGTTAACATGGAAGAGCGAGGTGTCACATAAGAGAAAACCCGAACAAGACCCCTGACCCTTCTCAAGAGACACCTATGGATTTCTAATAAGTTTTGACGCACACCAGTATTAAAAATCAAGTTTCCTTACGGTCACCTAAGTAATTACAAACTAGTTCCTTTATACGAAATCCTACCTTACAGTGCGGAAATCAAAGGCAGCCTAATATATTCAATTGACTCGATAGATAAAGTAAATCAATCAAACCTAGACGGACTCCTTACGAAGAACTAAATCTAGCAATCCTGATCAACAAAGACCTATCAATAACCTAGCACCTTACAGCTATTTAGGTTAGCAGCACACTTAGGTTTATTTGATTAACTAATATTATTCCTATGATCTTATCGCGGAATCAATCATAAAATAGTCAAAAACACAAAGTAGATGGCCTAATAGAAACCTATCATAATGACAAACAATAATCAAGGTAACTATGGAATAATAAAACTTAATTAAGCAACCCTAAGCACACATATGCATCAATTTAATATAATTAAACATTTTAACCAGTTCATAAAAACCATAACGATAAATAAATCCCAAGTCAAAATCAAACGTCAACAAAGGTTCATCATACGCCTAGGCAGTCTATAAAGTTTAGCCTAACATCATAAAAGCAAACAAAACGATAATAAAGGAAATCATGGCGAAAATAAATAAGAATGGAAGATTAAAGGCGATAAAACCCATGAGTTTTCATTCTTGGATGATAAGCACTTCGCCGGCTGATTCCTAGCCTTCAAACCCACCAAATATTGCAATCCTAAGCTCAAGAAACTCCAGTTTCGGCTATGGTTCGCAGGGTATGCTCAGGATTAAGTTTAGGGGTGTTTAAATAGGTTTCCTGGGCCCAAATCTGATAAAAAAAAAAAGAAGAAAAAAATACGCGAAACGGGATGCCCGGCGGGATTTGGCCTCCCGGTCGCGCGGCGCTCCGGATGAGGGGGGGCGACCGGTCCGATTCATTTCCTGATGCGGTCTGGTTCAATTCTGATGCTCCGGTTCACCGGTTTGGCTTGTTTTAGCTCTTTTTTCGCCCTTTTTAACCAAGAACAAGTCCCGGAACCTACATTATTCAAATATGTTAGTAATATATAAATTCTAATAAAAACCGAACAAAAACTAATAAAATATTAATTAAAATATACAAGGGATTTATATATATTTAGCCTTATATCAATCAAGGCAGCTGAATACTCTTTGTTCTTCCACTTTTCATCAAAACCCTAAGGTAAAGGCTTGATTTTGATCATTTTACACTTGATTAAACATGGTAAACATGGTTTAAGCATAAAGATGGTGATTTGATTAGTAAAAATCACAGTTAACCATGTAAAACTCTTTAAAACCATCCAAAAACATACTTTGATGCTAAACCTGGTTTGGAATCAGAATCATAATCTTTTTTTGGCCATAAACACGGATTAGAGGGTTTAAACGACATTTTTACGGTTCAAAAGTTCGGTTTAGAACCCTAACCGAAACCCTAACTTTCATGGCTGGTATCTTGATGATACATGCTTGGTTTGTGATATAGGACCTGTGCTTAGCTTATATAGAAGCACGAGAACCCGGAAAACTGATTGAGAGAGCGAAAACGGGCGAAAACCGCAAAGGTAATGCCGAAATGTTCGATTACGGACTGTTTAGGTTAAGGTTGTGATGTGCATATTTTTAGGTCATGAAATTTTTCAGGGACATCCGGGACCATTTCATTGAGTCCATGTCCAAATTTGGTGTTTTTTTGACCATGCGAGAAGATTTGGCGAGTTTATTACCGATTTAGGGCGTTTATTTGGGAAAAATACTTAAAATGATGGAAAAATTATGAAATTTTGTGCGGAACTCAGATTTGATATATTATGATCACATATGAAGTTTGGGGTAATTTGGAAAACCCTAGGTATGTTTTGTGCATTTGCGTTTATTTGGATTTTCATAGTCGTTTTGGCTCGAAAATGATATTTTGCAAGATAGTTAGATTCTAGAATTGCTACAGGTTATATTGGGAAGTATTTTGGTTACTCAGGAATTTTGGCAGATTTTTCAGAAATCATTTGGTATAAACGGATTATTTTCGGGCTAAATATAGCATATAAAATGATTTTTATAAATTTATAAATCAATAAATAATTTCAGAAATATTTTTATAAAAATCTACATATTTTATTAGATAAGTGTCTAAATTTTTATGATCTAATGATTAACGGATAATTAATTATGCTAATTGAAAGATTAAACAAATTCAATTCTGACGAAAAACGGCAAGTTCGTGATTAACGAACCTGTTGAGATATCAGAACATAAAAAACAATCAAGAAGCATATTTTCGGATTAATTATGTAAAAAAAACTTTTTTTGAGAAATCCGAACAATTTGGGTAGATTGTGCGCGTTTTTCTCCATCTCAAACTGATAAACGGAAACAAGCCCCGTAGCAAATCCAGACCCCTAAATTGTAATATTTCTTTATAATTTAATCATTTTATCAACCGACACATTTACCCAAGCTTACATCCCCATAACTGTTTTCTAAACGCGTAAACGAGCAACTTGGCCCAGCTGGTGAAACGGGGAAACTGAGTCGAGTTCGATTTTAAACATTAGACATTGAACAACATCACAATCTAAACCTACTGACATTTTCTGGGTGTAACAGCTATACACAGATTAGCTATACAGCCCAGTCTAGTATGAGGATTATAATAATATTAAAATATTAATATTGTTATAATATTAACTATCAGTTTACCCGTCCGGTACGGGAATATAAACACAGGAATGTGATACTAACATTAAGTCAATAACATATGTAACAATTTGGTTGTGGTACAATACATTTTGAGAGATACGGATTCACAGGAATTGCAAATAAAAGTGTATTACTTCATGCCTATGTATATATTTATTTGTTGGAACAAAAGAGCACCCACATTTTTTGATACACCGATTTTAGACATTTGTCAACCTATGTTTCAGATTAAGAGATTCATGTAAATGCGCATAAATATATTTTACATTAGTATATGACACAAAATTAACACACTTGTTTAACTACTCGTAACATGTTTAAACCTTAATATATATATATATATATATATATATATCAAAACAATTGTAACACACATTTAAATAAAACTTGAAATAACAAACATAAAAAGCGTAACATAGACTTGAAATAAAAAACTTAAAAAGCGTAGCATAGACTTAATCAAAACATGCATGTGTTCTACGACTTATTATAAAAACCAGTCAAACCTGAATAATCCGGTTGCGGCTGAGGACCCTTATTCTTGGAATCTTGGAATTTGGAGGGGAACTTGACTCTGAGTCTCCGGTATCATCTTCTTCATTCTCCTCGTCATCGCTAGGAACTTCAATTATCTCATGCTGGTTTTCATCCTCGGAACTCGAAACATCAATTACCTCATCCCAATTTCATTGAATAAGTGCTCTTCTCCTTTTAGTTTGTTTTTCATATTCGCGATCCTATTAAAAAAAAGTAAGTTCGTCTAGTGAAGAACATTAAATTTAAAACAAAAATACGAACGTACTTCTTCGCTAAATTCACGTTGAAGTTGAGATTTGTATGGACTAAAGTGTGGACTGAAGTCAATAATCTGAACACTGTCACTATTTTCCTGATATTAACAAATGTTAATAGGATTAGTGTATTTTAAACTAATAAACAATTTATTTTACTGAAATTGACTTAAGTTATAGATACCTTGCTGTCATCAAGAGAAGGTGGTGTATTCTCAAACTCAGTTTTATCATGTTTGGTATTTAAGTTCACCGTCTAAGTTGTAAGTACAAAATTTATAATATTAGCTATGATTTAGTAGAATTACAAATAAAAGTTTGTGGTGACGAATTTAGGATAATGTAATAGATAAAACCTGTGTTTTATCAGTAGCTGGCATAATTATCGGCTGAACCTGTCATACAATTAAAGATATTGATATCTTTTAATAAGAATGGTAGTATAGAAACTATAAGAAAAAAATGAAACATTCATACATTTACATTGTCATGAAGGAAATCTCTTGAGATTAAGATGTCTTCCATGGTTTTCTGTATGTTTGTTTGTGTTAAAAATATGTGTAAAAGAATAGTTTACTACATTATATATAAATGAAAATAAAGCAATTATAAGTAGTATAAATTTTGAAAATGTTGTTTAAAAAAACCTGTTCCCTCTCATAAACCACAACCCCACTAACCCACATCCTCAAGTGTTATATCTTTAGTGGACAATAACCACCCCTTAACTTTGCAACATAGTTTTGAAACAAATTTAGATTAAATCTTCACAATAAATAAAATGTGTTAATACGTAAATGTTACTTGCAAATGAACCAAAAATTTTGAGTTACTTTACCCTAAGTCACCTTACTATTCATTAAACAATTATTAGTTGCAGCATAACTTATCATATAATTAATGGTAATGCATATATTTAGGATTTTACCGGATCCATATGATTATAAAATAGCATAAACTTATAAAAGCTAGTAATTACTTCGTTTGACTAACCGTTTCAAATTATGACCAAATCCATAATTAAATCATACTGTTCAAAAAATATTATTATCGTTCATTATTATTATTATTATTATTATTATATATTTAAATTTCATAACCATTGAAAATTATATATCTCACAACCATTTATAAAAAAGGTTTAAATTTCCCTCCTATCACAATGCAAATAATGAAAGTAAAACTATAAAATTAAATCAAAATGAACCACCTAAAAAAGGGTATGCAACTAAGTTAGTGGTAACTTACCACTACCCATGATCACCTTATATTTCTCACTAACCATTTATAAAAAATGTTTAAATTTCCCTCCTGTCACAACGCAAATAATGAAAGTAAAACTATAAAATTAAATCAAAATGAACCACCTAAAAAAGGGTATGCAACTAAGTTAGTGGTAACTTATCACTACCCATGATCACCTTATATTTCTCACTAACCATTTATAAAGCACGTGACTATTAAACATCTTCAAAACCAAATGTTTTTAATTAAAACTTAAATAACAATAAGCATATTTAAATATTATTCGATCAGTCTATGTTTATTATTTCTGTTTTTACAATAATACAAATGCTAAAAGTTTATTTCAAAGAAGGTAAACAAAATAGATGTGATATTCTTAAGACAATAACTAAAATTAAAATTTTTAAAAATTTGAGCATATTTAAGCCACCATTCTAATTGAATAATGTTCCACAAAAGTTTATACCTAAGCCCATGAACCTTTTGTGGAAGCACCTTGAAAGTAGACATTGGACTATAGTTGATTCAATTTGTTTTGCATTGTTTTCTTTTTTCTTTGTCTTTTTTTTTTTTTGTAATGTGACGTCTCTTGCTAGAAAAGTGGGTGAAAATTAAGTTTTGTTTAAGCCAAAAAATATCTTTGTCAGTAACTTTGGACATACACATTATACTGTAACTCTGGTTAATATAATTTCTATGTTCCTATGATGCATTTCTTAGAGGTATGGTTTACTCAACTTTATATATAATATTTTATATATGTATAAGTATTATATAATTAGGATAAAAAAATAACATATTAAAGTAATTTAATGATTATATCACCTGCAATATTCAATATCAATAGTTGAATTTTCAAAGAAAGTGGGTAATTGGATGTTTTCTATTGACATTACTTCCGAAACTTTTGAGCTTGTGTACATAATAAATTGTGATTATGGGCTAAAATAAAGTATAACTAATTGTAAGCCATGGGCACATTTTTTGAGTACTAATCATGTTATAGAATGGGCCGATAAAGTAAAACTTAAGTTAACACATAAGACAAGGTAAGAAGCTAACAAACAAACACAAAACATCAAATGGTTTATGAAAACTGATAAGATACCAACAAAAATGGTCCTTGTCGAATAAACATTTAAATTCACACAAATCAATCACCCAAATCAAACATAAACCAGTCAAATCAACAACTTACCGGCTGTTATTAACCGTGAGTAGCGAGATGTCATCCACCTCAGGCCGAAACACCGCGAGCTGTGAGCCGGATGGCGTAAGCGAAATAAATACGGATACATCATAGGTTTCTTAAACGCTGCAAACCGCTCATGAAAGTAAAATCATTAGACAAGAAATATAAGAAGTCTTACGCCCACTTAGGGTCAGGTGCACCACAATCAGCACAGGTTCGGTTATCGCGTTGCTGCAGTAGTTCTTTTAAACGTCTGTTACCTACATTATTAGCACATGTAGTTTAATTAATATACTAAACCAATTATTATTAAAAGTTAAAAGCATTGACATATTCAAGCTATTACATATACATAGGTTTTTTTATGGATGTTAAAAATGTCCTTCAAAAGGAAAAATAAATAAAAAGTCAAAAAGTGTAGAAAACATGGGAAAAACTTATACTAGTAACCACAACTGTTACAATATTCCTTGTAGATAACCAAAAATGGTGATATATTTTATTTTATGGTATGATTATTGAAGGAAGAATATTGATGATATTAATTAGAAGCATAGGGCAGTTTGATGCTAACCAGAAGATGTTTTGCCGATAGCTGCTGCTGCTGATGTTTGGCGATTCATTCTTGTTTAATAATTTGTTTACTGATGTACGTATCTAATCTACAAGTTGAATAAAATGAAGAGGAGTGAATCAGATCCCCAAACTTAATATAAATTGCAAATCGAAATGTAACCACCCACCTAGAATTAAATATTAAATAAATAGCAAACAACTGGACTTACCGAAACTGAATTGAATTAGAAGATCAATTGACAGATGAAGGGAACTTCAATTCAATTAAAAATCTGAAAGCAATCGATTAATAATAATGATGAAGGAAGCTGTGAAAGACAGAAAGAAGAAATAGGTACCTAAGCTTAGGTAGTTTGGTGGAATGAATCATGAATGTTATGGCCTAAGCGAAATAAAAGAAGGAAAAAGAAGAGGATGAAACGGTTTTGTACATAACACATGTGGAAAAGAGTTTGTTTTTAATTCTTATCAAACTGTCAATATTCAATCTTCTTATCGGACGGTTAATGGTCAATCTTGGATGCCCTTATCAGACGGTTAATATTAAATCTTGGATTTTGATCCAAGGGTCAGTTTCAAATCCCACTCTATGGTAACTATATATATAATTATAGGGACTAAGTAATAGCAAGAGAAACGAACCCCGAGTTGACCATGCACTGAGCGCCTACAAAACCGTGAGTTTCATGACCCCTCTTTTCAAACTGTTTACGAACTTTTTGGGGTGAAAAGCATATTTATATACGTTATCTACCTGGAAACGGTTCAGAATATGAATTGTCTGAACGTTTACATACAAAAAGTCCTTACAAACATAACGATTGATTACGTGCGAATGAATGGTGAATAATATTCTTGAATGACAAATTAAGTGAATATGGTACGAATACCAAAAGATAATGAAATTACACGTGACAAAACATTTATACAAATATGTTGTGTACTGTTAAAAATAACGTGGTCTATAACGGCCATGGGTGAATAACGTGGTCTGTAACGGCCATGGGTGAATAACTTGGTCTGTAACGGCCATGGAATAACTTGGTCTGTAACGGCCATGGGTGAATAACGTGGTCTGTGATGACCATAGGGCTATTGTGGGTGGAAGGGGGACCACAATAGTACCAAACTAAAGTTAAATATGGCCTATAAGCCAACTTAATAAACTAAAGTTGAGTATGGTCTATGAGCCAAGTTATGCTGCAACTTAATAAACTAAAGTTGAGTATGGCATATGAGCCAGGTTTTGCTGCAACTAAACAAACTAACTTGATTATGACATGAATGTTAAGAAAATAATGTGATTATGCGTATTGTGGGCGGATGGGGAGCCACAATGTTTGGTGATACGTGATAAATATTATATATGTATGTGTGTCTATATACATGCTATGTGAATAGGCGTAGGAAATACTATGTGTAGAAAATACTAATTATTGTATGTACACTGTGTAATGTTTGAGTTTACGTGGAATCATTGTGGGCGGAAAGGGGGGGCACAGTGGTTGATGTTACGAGGAACCGTTGTGGGCGGAAGGGGGGCCACAATGGTTGATTAAACATGGAAAAATGGAAACACGCAATATAAACAAACAGTCACGATTTTATCGTGATTTCGAACTCATATTATAAACTTACATGTGTGCATATGTACACACAAGGATACGGCTGTACATATATATACAAACGTAAATACATATTTTTACATACGCATGTACATACAAACTATGACTGTGTGATACGCAGAACTGATTTCGTTAAAACTTATGAAACTCACCAACTCTTCGTAGTTGACCGTTCTTTAAACATGCTTTTCAGGTGATTAGAAAGGTGGAATAGATTGCTTATGTGTTTCGTGTTGGGATTGTGATCGATGCTATGAGCATTCGAGTATGAAGTGAAGTAGTTAACGGACCAGTTTGATTGAATCACTTAGATTGTAAAATATGTTAGAACAATGTATTTGATACCAGTTGTATCTGTTACATTTCCGTTTTACGCTTCCGCAAATCGCTTAACGGAGTGTGACATTATACTTCTAAATCACAAATGTAAATGGAGAAATGACTTATTCTTGCACCGTCGCCAGTTCATATCATCACCAATTTAAAGGATGAACTACTCTAACTACCACTTCTAGAGGATTTTTAATGACTTTTAATTGTGATTAAAATTTATGACTTTTAACATATTAATATCAAAAGGCTTTAAAGCATATAATGTGATGAACAACCTCCACATTTTTCTCTTTTTTAGAGAGAGAGACTGAACATCTCTCATTTTGCCCTCTCTTCTCATGTCATATCTATGGATGCGGAGCCCGATTTAAAATTGTATTGGATTAATATTATTAACCGGGTTCTAATTCCTGTGGTATTGGGTTCCAGAATCCGAACTTGAATTACTCGAACCAAATGACCCCGTTATATTACTATTTGAATGAGTGAAACAACCAGAATTACACCCACATTTACATCTAAATGAGTATAAATAGAAGATTCATACAACCCCAACAAACACTCGTTGCAACCAATGTTCAAAAATATTTAGTTAAACTCCGTTGCAACCAGCAAACACCTGTCTAAAACAATGTGTATACAAATGTGGAACTGTTGTTGGTTCACCTGCAAAACTTCCTGCCTCACAAATGTCAACTGCCCTAGATTTCGGTCAACCGTCATCGATTTTGTGTGGCTAAATGAAGAAGAAAGTGAAGGTTTTAATCCTTTCTTGTTTTCTCTTCTTCTACACTTGACTTACTAAGTATGAATACACCAACCACAATAAGCAGTGCTCCTGCAAACCACTGCATCAATCTATCCATCAGTTTTGGAATAAAGGTGTTAAGCCATCTGTTAAAAGTTAATCATGCTATATTTTATAAAGTCAGCACATGAAATCATTTAACCAGTATATGACCCGTTAACAACTTGACTGAAACCCATTTACAACCCGCCAACTCATTTGAAGTTAAATGGGTTATGTGGCAAAACAAAAGGGAGCATTTCATATGTTCCATAAACGTCAATGCATGACTATTTTTACGATATCGAAAATGCCTTTTAATTAAGAAAAATGCAACAATCTTGTGGGACCAAAATTAATACCAGTATGTTTTGGCTTTATTGACCCGTAACCAGAAATATGGGTTCGTTTGAGCCATTTTTGTAATGATTTGGACCGGCATAAAGAATCTGAATGGGTCCAAATGGGCATAATTTAGAACATGTGGTCCACGATTAATGTGTTTAACCCATTTGTTTTCAATCCACCAGCCCGATTAACACGTTTATAACTTGATTATTATCCACCAACCTGTTTGACATGTTTAGATAAGAGGGTCAGACGGGTCATGTTCGGGTTACATGATTTTTAAGTCTTTGGCGTTTAGGATTCATGTTTTTGACACAAATACATATATGGGTGGTGTTGAGGTTGAACAACTAAACCTGACAACCCGACATGATGAACACCCCTAGATGAAACACATTTGTTACATTTTTCAGGTTGCGTTGATTTTTTTAAGTCAACAATTCCTTTTGTTTTATTTTATTTCATAATTTTATATTGATGTTTTAAATCTTAATACTGATCTAGGTTTTATCTTTTTATAATATTAACTTGGTATTGTAATTCATTCTAATTACACCTTAATATATCTATTTGTAGCTATGTTAACTTTTCTGGGGTAAAGATTATAGTTTTCTTTAGGGGTTTTTCACCTTTTCAGTAAGGTTTAACACTAAATAATAGTTCTCATGATTACATTTAATAAATTGGTTATTTACTAACAAAAATCAACAAGAAAGAAAAAGGAAGTACATGGTCAACCAATATAGCCCGTTTAGACACTAACCCATTTTGACCCGTTACCCAAACTACTCATTTTGCCATCTCTAGACTCTAGTCGGTTCGCAACCAAAATAAGGAAAAAAAAACAAATTTCAGTGACATCTCATCAAAGACAATGTTGTAATTTTCTTGCATTAAAGGAGGTATCTTTTTCTTCTTGTGATATCGATACGCGTACTTTGTATGTTAACTAACAAACTGAAGTTATAATGTCAATTTACCGATGTATTAACCAAATGTGTAAACAAAACTTTGATTCACTTAAGATTTAATGGTATCATCAGCAGAACAAAATTCAAGTGTGATAACTGACAATGGAAGTATATAATAATAATAATAATAATAATAATAATAAAGATTCATGAATCATAAAATATGTACCTTTGGTGACAACGGTTCCTCAAACAGGAAAAAGCCAGCTAAACCCGAAGAAAGAAAGTTGGTCGCAAAGTTGGTTACAGTAGCTTGCAGAGATGAGAGAGCCTTCAAGCTATTCACATAGCATCCCCACATCATTACATTGAATAATATAACCATACCGTACCTAACAAGCTGTTAAATGAAGAAAAAAACGTGCATTAGTTACTTGCAAATAAACAAGCATACATTCATTTTTAACCATATTATATGCTTAATTAGAAATATAAGAACAATGGAGATAATAACGCAAATAAAAACATGGTGACAAACCCTTACTTAACAAAAAAACTTTCAATGAACAGATGAACTTATTTACATAGGCCTGTAAACTAGCTGAACGAACACGAACGTGGGCATGTCCGTGTCCGTTCATTTTGTTGGCCTGTTAAATCTTGACATCATATGGCTGGAACAAATTACAAAACTTATGTCATAATTTATGTCACAAAACATTATTATTGCATTATCCTAGGTTAGGAGTAGTGTCTGTTAAACACACCTTTAACTGTATTAACCATCATGTAACTGTCACAAACAAAGGCTACAAATATCCGTGTAAATCTCATTTGTAAATATCAATAATTATCGTTTGTTTATTTTGTTCTCTCACATAGAAACCTTTGTAAATGAACTAACCACAAAATCCATTCCATATCCTAACCCCAACTCATAACATTTAACTTTAACTGACCACGAACACAGACATATAATCGAGCAATCGTTTTTGTTTATGTTCGTTCATTATGACATAAACTTAAACGAACAGTTCACGAACGTAAATGAACATGAAAAAAAAACCAGCATATTTGATCAAACATAAACAAAGACAAACGAACAAGTCTAATACATCACAATTCATCGAAAAACACATCTAAATTAGTGGTTTAAACTTGCATGATTCATTAAAATATCCATCATGATTCTTCTACCGAACGAGCCCCCTTTATGTTTATATTCATATAAATATAACCAACCACCCATGTACTTAATAAAATTTAAAGAGACAAAGGAATGCACATCATGTTAGGTTTATATAGAAGAGATGCATATGAGGAATTGATTATTAATAGCTAGGATAGGTCAGATCAGTCCCTAGGGTTTCTATCTCGGGCAATTGAGCACAACACATTAGACCTAAATTCTTCCTTCAAAATTAGACATGGAAATTAAGAATTGAGTGAGAATTTGTAACGTATTTGAAGGATGATTAAGATGAGAGTAGTGCACCTGTGGGGTGATGAACTTGGCAGAAATGGCGGCAAAGGCGGCATTGAGTCCCGCAGAGACCGCCCAACAGTAACCGTAGCCTTTCTTCTTCTTGCTCGCCATACAACTCGCCGCAGCCATCATCCACCAACAACTATAATACCAATGTTTTGAAAACTTGCTAATACCGGATGTTCAGGCAAGTAGCCGGTGGCTCGGTAATACACTAATACTAGGTTATATCGCTGCACCGGTTTAAAGCTAAAGTAAATTTTATTGTTTTAAAAATTTAGATTTTTAATTAAAAGTTTTAACCTGGCGGCATTTTTCTATACCATCGAATCGATTAGTTTTAACATATCAGTCTTTCCTATATCATAAAATCACGTATTTTTGAAATAGTTTTTGAGTTCAAATTGTATTTTTATGAAATGGAAAATCCCCAATACGCCCATATTTATTAGGGAAGTCAAACAAATGTCCATAACCAAAGGAAATCTCTAAGACTGTTCGCATCAGTTCAGGGTAATTTTCTTCACAAACAGCCTAGTCAGTGTGCCACATCAACTTTCCATTTATTTTTTCCACAAACATTTTTACCTACAACAATAACATATTCATTCTTCCCACAAACAACCTCATAATTTCCACGTCACCAATATGGAGGACCCACAAACCATCATCCTTCACCATCCTTGATAAAGGATCTTCAAGGATGGATGACCTCCACCTCAACCTCCATAACACTTGCATTTTCCATCATTCTCACAAATCTCCTCCACATAAGCTATAGATGGCCTTGATGCGGAAGGTCTAATCTTACTATTCTAATAAATAAGTACTACTATATGCCACTTGTCAATTTCTTAGCAACTTTCACCATTTTTAACCCATTTTCAAAAAAATGGTATCTCTTTCGGTTCAACCCGCCTCAATAAATAAGTACCACATAAGCTAGTGTTGGTTGCATACTTGTTGAGCTTTGCTCTGCAAGTATTTTATTTTGTTTATATTAATTTATAATTCTGTTTTAATACTGTTTTATTTTATTTGTTTTTTTTTTCTATTAAAGAAAATTATCTAAAATAAGATAGATCTGAAAACCAAAATAATGAAAAATTTTAGTAATTAGGATAAATATAAATTAAGATCAAACTTAATATATTATTTCAATCTTTCCTAAATATATACTATTTAAACGAATCTATTAGTATCAATGTTGTAAAAGTAGGTTTCCAAGACCGAGTACTCTCTGAGTACTCGCTACAAGGTATGGCGCCGAGGAGAGTTACTCTAACTCCGCCTAGTTACTAAGAATTGATTAAATGTGGTTAACCTCGGTCAAAATCACATTTAATCGGTCAACTTGAGCCGATTTTAACTTTAATAATAAAATACAATTCATATTTCTATAATATTAGAAAAAACATATCACTTTTTTTAGTTAATGACTAGCAAAAGAATAATTTAATATTTAAAATTGTATTTCTCTTATATTTATATTGATAATTTGTTATAAATATTAGTATACTTATGATATTTGACGTTTATATAATATTCAAGAATTAATTTTCTTTATATTTACCAATTTCGAGTACTCTCCGAGTACTCCCCGAGTACTTCGAGTACACCCAACTCCCGAGTTGATCGCATAGGGTCCTCCGCCTAGCGACTTTTGCAACCATGATTAGTATTAAAAAGTTAAAGTCGCTTTAACTTTCAAGTCAACTATTTAAAATTAACTTTCAAGTCAACTTTAAAGTCGCTTTTTCTTATTTGTAGACTCATTGCGTAATGTTTTGTTTTGTAATTTCTGTAATTTTAATGAAAGTTGTAATTGTATTAACAATATATGATAATTGTGTTATTGATTGTATTTTGTTTAACAGTTTAAATATTGTAATTTTCATTAATTCCCCGTGTAATACACGGGTCTCCAACTAGTATGTCTATGAAAATAAGCTAGGTCCCCTATCTATTCTTTGTCAACCTACTGTTTTTCAACCAATAAATAACGGCCACATGCTTATTTATACGCCAGGGTTCGTATTTACATGTTAAAAACATCAGGAAGCAACTCTATTAGACAATGTGTAACTAAAACTCTTCACATAGGGGCGTTGCGCGACACATGACGTCCTTGCCAACAATTGAGAGTTTTGCAAAAAAAATAATGTAGTAAAAATGCCAAAACTCTCCGGCAATCATTACTCTCTCTCTCCCCCCGTTAACAATGAAGAGTTTTCCAAAAATTGATGTAGTGATAAAGAGTTCATAACTATCCAACAATCATTACTCTCTCTCTTCACAACCAAAAGATATAGTTACACCCCTTGAATCGATTAGCGTGTATTATTGATGGTAGACACAACATCTCTTTCATTTGTGTCGAAAGCTAGTTCGAAGATTATGGTACTATTGTTACTATACAGTGATCTTTCCATAAGTGCTCCAATAACGTTCTTAACTATTACTCAAATAGATTTTATAGTGATGTAACAAGTTACTAAAAAACATAAATCACACAAGTGCAAGAGTTAAGTTCATAAACAAAAAGACTATTGAAAAACTGATAAGTCATGAAGAGGTAGGTCCCAGCAGAGCCCAGTTGGACCCGCAAGACTCACCTTGAAGAGGAACGTCTGCGCAGAAACCAACTGGATCCGCAGGACCAACCATGCTCAGAGACGTGACGTCCTTACGCGCAGTACGCAAGCTGGTCCCGCAGGAAATGCCTCCCGATGGTGAAGGACTCCGCCTGTTCCCGCAGCTTCGGATACAAGCCATCAGGGAAGGCCACCCGCGCAGCAAGGCTACACGCACAAGGCACTTAGCTCTCAATCACTCAGTGTCACCTGAGGGAATGAGCAAAGCCGGGAACAATCCCGCACAAGGGCGGGAGGGGGAATACTCCCGCCCAAATAAGCCAGTCCGTACGATACGGGAAGATCTTCTGTACTGTACCTGACGAGGTATGGGAAAAAGATCTGACTAAAGAGACGACAGCTTACTGACACAGTATGGCGAGCAGCATGCTCCTGTACTGTGTCACTATTAGCCGCTGCCTACTCACCAACTACTGCCATACCACGTGCGTAGCCGGCAGTTGGTGGAAAAGGAATAGTACACAGCAGGCCTGGTCACTATCAGCCGCTGCCAACCCACCAACTACCAGCAGGGCACGTGCGTAGGCCACTGTTGGTGGAACAGGAACACTGTTGCAGCCGGCCACACCTCCTTGGAAACCTACCTTCGGCTATAAATACCACAAATGGTATGACCATCATATCTCAACATATTATCATCATATTATACCTGATATCTGCTCTAGCAATCTCTTAATATACATTTATATTTAAAGAGCAATCTAGTCTGATTCTCACGCCGGAGGGTGGTCACAAGGAGGAACCCCCCCCCCCTTCTCAGTGACAAGCTTACGGTGTCTGTTTTGCAGGTTATCAGAAGAACCATCTTCTCAGGGTCTAACCCCTCGTGGGAAACATCTATCTAACCCCCAGGTTACCAGTAATCTGCCCGGGGTCCGGTTAGTGTTTCTTCATTTGCGCCATCCGTGCATAAAGCTATAACATTTTTCTCCAGTTTTTTCAAACTTCTAAGATGGTTAAAGAAATTCCGGTAACCACAACCCCAGCTACTGGGGGGAGTACCGGCAACACAGTTTTTACAAACACTACCCCGGCTACCCAAGCCGGGGCAAGTGAAGTAAATTTTACGAACACTACCCCAGCTACCCAAGCTGGGGCAAGGGCAGTAAATAATCGCTCACTGGGATTCACCGATACCCAGTTAGAGAAACGAACAAGACTCCCCCGCCAAACACTCGATGAAGTTAAGGCATGGGCGGAGGCACGTCAGAGGGAATTCCAAGCTGAGTTGGACGAACGCTTGCGTTCCGTCCAACAGGCTGACGAATTCGAAGATTACTTGGATGACTCGGAGGAATCCGACTCCGACGCGAACCCTCGCCATAGGGCAAAAGGGAAGCGTAAGGAAACGGACTCCCAACCGAGAAGGCATTTTGGACAAGCCTTCAAACCAAAAAGCACAGGTGGAAGTCCACGAGACTTCTCCAAGACATTCAGACCGAACGTTGCAAATGCGGGAACGTCCAAATTTGCAAGGGACATTGCGGAAGCAATTGCCCCAAAAAGTGCCAAACAAATGTCCAGCATAGGCACATATGATGGTATATCCGACCCAGATGATCATTTGAACAGATTCATAGCGGGGGCAACCGTCAGTAGTTGGACGGAACCTACATGGTGTTACATGTTCCAAATGACACTGGTCGGGGCTGCTAGAGCGTGGTTCGATCGTCTACCGGTCAACCACATCTACGACTGGGCTGACTTCCAACAGAAGTTTAGCCAACACTTCAGCCAGCAAAGAAAGTACACCGAGGAGCAATGGACAATCCTCAAGTGCATTCGAGAAAAAGATGAATCTTTGCTAGACTTCATCACTCGCTTCAACTCGAAGAAGCTAAGTTTGGGTAACATTAGCGAAGACCTTGTTCGTGCTGCCTTTATCCAGGGCGCGAACGACCCAGAGCTCATCCGCACCTTAACGGGTAAAGATGGCATGCCATCCACATGGGATGCCATCATGACAGCAGCTAAACGCTTTGCGGAAACGGAGAAGCAACTGGGTAGAGATCTCCCACAGAGCACAAACCTCTACACCCAGAAAACAAGAGAAGACAACGTTCTCACCGCCCGATTAAACAAAAAGCGGAAGCTAGGCAATTGGCAGTCAAGGGTAAACTTTGACACCTCATCCGGCTTGCAGCATCGGTTAGGCGGAAGGGATAACGTACAGTCCAATAAGAACTCCAGATGGACGCCGCTCACCAAAAGCGTCACCGAGATATTCGCCACTGAGGAGCTCCCATGGCCAAAGCCTCAAATAATCCGACATCGTCACAATGCTGATCGGAGCAAATACTGTGACTTTCACAGGACAAAAGGCCACAACACCGAAGAATGCATAGACGTGAAGGACATGGTCGAAGCATTTGTCAGAGATGGGACGCTCGCGCACCTCGTGGCGCAATGAACGCTGAGCAGGCTGATGCGTGTAGAACCCCAGCTGGGGAAAACACGAATAAAATTCCAGCTTCAATGTGGAGACTACATGCTGCGTAAAGAACGAGATCCCGAACCAGGTGCGTATCGGCTCGATGGCACTCCCATCCCAACAACATGGAAGGGAGCTCATTTACACAGTTTGCATGTAAATCAATTCCAAATATGTAAAGAAAAGGCCAAGAGCCACTTCTAATGGAAATGATTCTCCTTAAAACATTGACGCTGATGATTTTACATTTTTATGAACTATCAACACTAATGCCGGTTTTCACCGCATACATAAGTGTGAGTCGTTGCGTGGGGAAGGCGGCAAAACCCGCATAAACCCAAAAAACGACAAACCTTCACGCAGGTCAGTTGAAGGGGAAAAGTTCAGTTATCCCACTAAATGAAAGTGCTGGTCTATCCGCATGAATCATGAAAAAGGGAACTGAACACTAACCTATTGACAACCGCGCGTCGAACGGTTAATTTATTCAACACGGATATGCCGGTTTTCACCGCATAAATACGTGGAAAGTCGTTGCGTGGGGAAGGCGGCAAAACCCGCATAAACCCAAAAAACGACAAACCTTCACGCAGGTCAGTTGAAGGGGAAAAGTTCAGTTATCCCACTAAATGAAAGTGCCGGTCTATCCGCATGAATCATGAAAAAGGGAACTGAACACTAACCTATTGACAACCGCGCGTCGAACGGTTAATTTATTCAACACGGATATGCCGGTTTTCACCGCATAAATACGTGGAAAGTCGTTGCGTGGGGAAGGCGGCAAAACCCGCATAAACCCAAAAAACGACAAACCTTCACGCAGGTCAGTCGAAGGGGAAAAGTTCAGTCCCATTAAATGAAAGTGCCGGTCTATCCGCATGAATCATGAAAAAGGGAACTGAACACTAACCTATTGACAACCGCGCGTCGAACGGTTCAAAACAGAATTTCTAACAAAAGGATGAGGAAAACCTACACGCAGGTCAGATAAAGGTAAAGTTTAGCCATCCTACTAAGTGCAAGTGACGGTCCTACCCGCACAATCACGAAAGAGGAAGCAAAACTTCACACCTATTATCTACCACGTTCAAAGGTTAACTTATCCTCAGAAAGGATGAGGAAAACCTACACGCAGGTCAGATGGTAAAGTTTAGCCATCCTACTACGTGCAAGTGACGGTCCTACCCGCACAATCACGAAAGAGGAAGCAAAACTTCACACCTATTATCTACCACGTTCAAAGGTTAACTTATCCTCAAAAGGATGAGGAAAACCTACACGCAGGTCAGATATAGGTAAAGTTTAGCCATCCTACTACGTGCAAGTGACGGTCCTACCCGCACAATCACGGAAGAGGAAGCAAAACTTCACACCTATCTACCACGTTCAAAGGTTAACTTATTCTAAACACTTGGAAAATTGCTAATTTAAACTAAAGTATGCAACTCATACAACGTTTACAAAGCAAGGAACCCAACGAAAGTAGCGGTCTTACCCGCAAAAAGATTTATATTTCACAATGATTCATTACAAGAATGGCCGGGTAACTACCCGCCTACAAGAAAATAAATCTATACAAGCTAAATCTATCCTAGCAGTGGGAAGGGATCTTCAGGATCAGGCTTCAGGGCCACTTCCACTTGGACCAGCACCGTCAGTAGAGCGTGGCAGTTCAAGGAAAGCCTTAAGGATAGCTAGCCCATCATCAGCAGCAGCAACTTCATTCACCTTCTCCACCACCGGATGCGGGAAGGCGGCGTACTGATTCACTGCTTGGTCGTAAACAGCTTCAGTATCAACATTGTACAAAGGGAAGTTGGAAGGCGGGATGCCTTTCTCAACGAACCCTAGACCAAGCAGGAAGCCGACCTTTTCCCCATCCTCGTGAGAAGCGTTGAGGGCTGCGCTCATAGCATCATCGTAAGAGGTCTCAGCAAAGACCCGATGCACAACCTACAAGAAAATATACAAGTATCAGAACCTTTTCTATTTACAAAGAAAAGCGTAAAGACAAGAAAAGCTTACCTGAGACAACGCTTCTCGAAGAAGCCATTCCTTGGCAACCAGGGCTTCTTGGAGGGCAGCTTGAGCTTCGTTTCGGGCGCGATCGGCTTCACTCCTGTTGAGGTTGGCAAGCAACACTTCTTTAGCCGCAGCCTCTTCGACGCCCTTCAGCTTACGCTCAGCATGGTCAAGCACCCCCCTCTGGTCCAGGATTTCTTGGAGCTTTTTGGCGTCTTCCATCGCCAAGGCATCATGAGCCTGCTGGAGAGCCTCTAATTTGGCTTTAAGTTCTTCATTCTCCACGCGTAGAGGCTCAGCAACAGCTTCAGCCTTGGTGGCCCTCTCGGTTGCGTTCCTCGCAGTTTCCTTAGCCAGCCGAAGCTGTTCATTAACAGCTTGGGCAGCCTTGGAACGGGCCTCGAGTCGTGCCTGAACTTCAACCTCGAGGGCCTTGAAGGCCTTCTCCCTTTCCGCAGCTACGGCGGAAAGCCTTTGGTTCTCCTCCCGGACAGCCCGCGCCTGAGCTACTTCCTTAACGCGAGCTGCTTTTAACTTGTCGTTTTCACGACAAAGCAGCTCGACGCGCGGCTGCATCCGGGCCAGGAGAACCCGAAGCTCATTGCTAAGCCTACCCTCCTGGTAGCTAGCCATGGCTTCCCCCAACGCACCACTAGGAGCAGCGTGACGAGCCCACTCCACGCACTCCACAGGGGTGCGAAGGGTTGTTCCTCGGCGAATGTTCCATCGTGGAACATACACTTCATTGGAATCCGACACTGCAAAAAACAAAAAGCAGTTAGGAAAAGATGATAAAGAAAATATATATATAAAATGGGCCAAAAGAACCCTACGCACCTGTAGGGTCAATTACAGGCCGATAGCCGCCGAACCCATCACCTGAACCCAACGGAAATCCATCCAAGAGGTCAGGCAGATGGGAAGGTGGCAGAGATTGGCGAGAAGCCCCATGCGTACCTGATGGATCGGCCGTCGTTGCCGCGGTCGCCGCCGCGGAATCCGCAGCAAAAGTTACCGCCGGCTCGGTGAAAGATGCTGTAAAAATAGCACTCACAGCCGGCGGTGACGTCATCACAACTGGAACAGTCGGCTCAACGGAGTGAGCAACTGAACCAGTGGAAGCAGGCGCAGGCGCCTGGGTCGACGCCTCAGGTAGGCTGACCAAGCCTACCGTCATTGGCGGGGTGATACCACTCTGCGCTCCACCCTGGAATTGCGTCAACATCCACGCCTGCACAAAGAAGATAAGTGTTAAATGATATTAAGTTTGAAGTTAAAAGAAAAGTTTGTACTTACGGGTTTTCTTGAGCCTAAAGGTACGGAGAGGCGGGGACGGACCCGATGGAGCCGGCCTCTTTGCGCCGGTCACCGTCGTCTTCTTTGGCTCTCCGGAGGTGACAGTCGCAACCTCTGGAGCGGTGGTCTTATCACCACCGGGATTCCCCGCCACCTCTTCGCTCTCGGTCTCCGAGTCAGACCGAGGCGCTGGATCGGCAGTGGAGGCCTTCTCCTTCCCCTTCCCGCCGGCAGCCTTCTTCTTCCGCACCAACGGAGGACCATCTGCGGATTCCTCATCAGAACATACGATTAGAGGAATTCCAGCAGAGGTTTCAACATTGAGGGGTCGAGGGTCGAAGAGCGCCTTACCTGGCCGACGGGAGCTAAGGATCTCATGGCCTAGCGGATAGACCTCCACGAACCGATCCGCCGTTTGTTCTAGGATGGGCAACTCGTTCTCATCTAGAGCGCGAGTACCCATCCGTGCGGGGACCGTCAGCCTCCTGCGGGTTCAGGAGCGACTGCAAGTCGTTCCCCCTCTGAAATAAACAGGAAAAAAGTTAGAAGAAATTCTAAATCAACAAAAAGAAAGAAAGCATACCGTAAGGAACAGAGTTCGAACCGTATTCGAGGACGATTGGGATCTTTTGCGCATCGGCAGCCTTCCACACCCGGCTCATCCCCAGCATCACCATCCCGGACTCCGCAAACCGGTAAACCGGAGATTGGACCCAAGATATCTTCGAGAACCATTCCGCCTCCTGGTAGCTGGAGGCGTGAAGGCTTGGGAGAGCTTGCCCATTCTTAAACTTCATGGCAATGGGGATGGCGCGAGCGGATATGAAGAAGAACTCCCACTTCCTGCACGATCTGACACAGTCAGAAGAAACCGTCGCACGACGTTTCAGAGTTTTGGACTGTTCTTTCCACCAACTCTTCGAATTTCAAAATTCAAAATTCAAAAAGATTAAAAAGTAAGCGGGAAAATACCCCCTTACCTTGGCAAACAAGTAACCGTAAGACGGCTGCGGGTACAGTGTTAAGGCCAAACCCTTCACATACCTAGCACCCCGCAGGGAATTGAAGCCAAGAAAACCTTGGCAAACAAGTAACCGTAAGACGGCTGCGGGTACAGTGTTAAGGCAAAACCCTTCACATACCTAGCACCCGCAGGGAATTGAAGCCAAGAAAACCTTGGCAAACAAGTAACCGTAAGACGGCTGCGGGTACAGTGTTAAGGCAAAACCCTTCACATACCTAGCACCCCGCAGGGAATTGAAGCCAAGTAAACCTTGGCGAACAAGTAACCGTAAGACGGATGCGGGTACAGTGTTAAGGCAAAACCCTTCACATACCTAGCACCCGCAGGGAATTGAAGCCAAGTATACCTCGGCAACCAAGTAACTATAAGCCGGGTGCGGGTACAGTGTTAAGGCAAAACCCTTCACATACCTAGCACCCGCAGGGAATTGACGCCAGGAATACCTTGGAAGTAAAGTAACCGTAAGACGAGCGCGGGTACAGTGTTAAGGCAAAACCCTTCACATACCCAGCGCTCCGCTGGGAATTGAAACCAAGAAGGATCTTCTGGGCAATGCTTGCGGAAACGGAAATAACATCCCCGCATAGCGGGAACGTCGAGAACTACGTTGTTTGAAACTCCAGGATGGAATTGGTGGTTTTAACATAATTGATCACTATGTTCAAAACAACCAAAACCTCATGGAGAATCCACACAAGTGGGACTCAACGCTCCTGACTTGCGAGGAGGTTACAGACCTACCCGCATCATACCCAAAGACCAAGCAGGAAACTCGGGAATTTCTGCAAGTGACAAGGACTTCCGCGGGAGGAATCCCCATGGAAAACCTTAAAAAAACCCTTTTCAAAACCCTTTGCTTAAGTCCAAAAGTTCACCTCACTTTATTAAACACTCATGAGAAGAACATTGGACTGGGGGGACTTGAAGAGGTAGGTCCCAGCAGAGCCCAGTTGGACCCGCAAGACTCACCTTGAAGAGGAACGTCTGCGCAGAAACCAACTGGATCCGCAGGACCAACCATGCTCAGAGACGTGACGTCCTTACGCGCAGTACGCAAGCTGGTCCCGCAGGAAATGTCTCCCGATGGTGAAGGACTCCGCCTGTTCCCGCAGCTTCGGATACAAGCCATCAGGGAAGGCCACCCGCGCAGCAAGGCTACACGCACAAGGCACTTAGCTCTCAATCACTCAGTGTCACCTGAGGGAATGAGCAAAGCCGGGAACAATCCCGCACAAGGGCGGGAGGGGGAATACTCCCGCCCAAATAAGCCAGTCCGTACGATACGGGAAGATCTTCTGTACTGTACCTGACGAGGTATGGGAAAAAGATCTGACTAAAGAGACGACAGCTTACTGACACAGTATGGCGAGCAGCATGCTCCTGTACTGTGTCACTATTAGCCGCTGCCTACTCACCAACTACTGCCATACCACGTGCGTAGCCGGCAGTTGGTGGAAAAGGAATAGTACACAGCAGGCCTGGTCACTATCAGCCGCTGCCTACCCACCAACTACCAGCAGGGCACGT
>NW_027502131.1:0-62966 GCF_021521415.1 Bidens hawaiensis
CTTGATCGATCGTCTCTTTAACGGTTTGGTATTAAAGGTTTCGTTTAACGTACCGACGTACCATTAAATCGAAAATTCTTTTCTGTGCTTTAATTCACTTATCCCGAAGCTTTAATACTTCGTAAACATCACTAAATATCATATACTTCGTCTATAATGTAATCTTTGATTCGTTCGGGCTTCAATAACCGTTAATCGGTTAATCGTATTTCCAATACGATTAACTGTATAATCGAGTATAACCCGTACTGTGAATCATACATACACGTATAAACGCATTATAATTCATATATTCATTATTAAATAACACATAAATAGTATATACCGGCTATGGTATACCTGATTTTGCCGGAATCGTTACATTCTCCCCCTGTAAAAGAAATTTCGTCCTCGAAATTTTACGCGTCGACTACTTCCTTTTGAGGAAATAGATAGGGGTATTTCTTCCGGAATTCGTCCTTTCGTTCCCATGTATATTCTGGGCCTCGTTGCGAATTCCATCTAACTTTGACCAACGAAATCTTATTGTGTCTAAGTTGCTTGATTTTCCCGTCTACTATTTCTATGGTTTCCTCTACGAAATTGAGCTTATCACTTATTTGGACACCCTCTAAAGGTAACACCGACGTCTCATCCGCCAGACATCTTTTCAAGTTCGATACGTGAAACACGTTGTGAACTGCACTCAGTTCATCGGGTAGTTCTAATCGGTATGCTACGGGACCGATTTTTGCAGTAATATTGAATGGTCCAATATATCTCGGGGCTCACTTCCCCGCCTTTCCAAATCTGACTACACCCTTCCAAGGTGATACCTTCAAATACACTTTTTCACCTTTCTCAAATGACAACGGTTTTCTACGGGTATCGGCATAACTCTTCTGCTGATCCCGCGCGGCCTTCAGATTGTTCCTAATTTCAAGGATTTTGCTGGTCGTTTCCTGGACCAGGTCTGATCTAATAACCCTGAGTGTCGCCCACTTCAGTCCAGCAGAGTGGTGATCGGCACTTCCGACCATACAATGCTTCGTAAGGCGCTGCCTTTATACTGCTATGGTACCTGTTATTATAGGAAAATTCAACGAGTGGGAGATGTTGATCCCAATTTCCCTTAAAATCCAGTACGCATGCACGAAGCAAATCCTCCAGGGTTTGGATGGTCCTCTCAGACTGACCATCGGTTTGAGGGTGGTAAGCTGTGCTTAGATCAATGCGCGTTCCCAGCGCTTCTTGCACAGCTTGCCAAAGATTGGAGGTGAAATGGCTATCCCGATCGGAGATGATTGAGATGGGTATCCCATGACGAGACACAATTTCATTTATATAAATCTGCGCAAGTCTCTCAGTATAATTATTTCTAATCGGGATAAAATGTGCCGACTTGGTTAATCGATCTACGATTACCCAAATTGCATCATGTCCTCGGGACGTTTTAGGAAGATGTGTCACAAAATCCATCGTGATTTGCTCCCACTTCCATTCGGGAATTTCTGGTTGTTGTAACATCCCCGAGGGTTTCTGGTGCTCCGCCTTAACTCTCGCACAAGTCGTGCACTTACCGACATACGTTGCTATGTCCTTTTTCATACCCGGCCACCAGTAGAACTCCTTCACATCCTTGTACATCTTATCCGATCCCGGATGTATGGAATATTTCGATCTATGCGCTTCGTTCATGATTAATTCACGAAGGTCATGGAGGGTCGGGATCCAAATCCGATTTTTGAAATAGAGAATTTCGTCCACGCGCTGTTCGAAATTTTTCTCATTGCCGTAAAGTCCCTCCTTTTCCAATTGTTCCTCTTTCAACGCCTCACGTTGAGCGACTCGAATCAGGTCCGAAGGATTCGACTGGACTATCATCCCCAGTGCTCGCACTCGCAATGGCTTAACCCGATCTTTCCTACTCAAGGCATCGGCTACGACGTTAGCCTTGCCGGGGTGATAACGGATGTCACAGTCATAATCGCTTAACAACTCAACCCATCTTTGTTGCCTCATATTCAGTTCTTTCTGATCGAATATGTGCTGCAAACTTTTATGATCGGTGAAGATGGTGCACTTCGTACCGTAGAGATAATGTCTCCAGATTTTAAGTGCGAAGATAACCGCTCCCAGTTCTAAGTCGTGAGTAGTGTAATTTTTCTCGTGTACTTTTAACTGTCGGGAAGCATAGGCTATAACCTTATTATTCTGCATCAACACGCATCCTAACCCTCTACGCGACGCGTCACAATACGCGACAAAACCATCGTCTCCATCGGGGAGACTTAAAATCGGCGCTTGGCACAATTTTTGCTTTAACGTTTGAAACGCCGTCTCCTGCTCTTCTCCCCATTCATACTTTCGATCCTTTTGAGTCAGGAGAGTTAAAGGATGGGCGATGCTGGAAAAGTTCTCTATAAATCGACGATAATATCCAGCTAAGCCTAAGAATTGGCGGATTTCCTTTGGCGATTTAGGCGCTTGCCAATTCTTAATTGCTTCAACCTTACTCGGATCGACATGTATCCCTTGATGGTTTACAACGTGACCGAGGAATTGTACTTCTTGTAACCAGAAGTTACACTTGGAGAATTTTGCATACAACTTCTCCTGATTCAGAAGCTCTAAAATTATTCTTATGTGTTGCTCGTGCTCTTCTTTACTTTTCGAGTAGATCAAAATATCGTCAATAAACACGATGACGAATTTGTCGAGGTAGGGTTTACAGACTCGATTCATGAGGTCCATGAACACTGCCGGCGCATTTGTTAGTCCGAAAGACATAACTAAGAACTCGTAATGGCCGTAGCGAGTCCGGAATGCGGTTTTTGGGATATCTTCTTCCTGAATTCTAACCTGACGGTATCCCGATCTAAGATCGATTTTTGAGAAATAGCTCGCACCTTGCAGCTGGTCAAACAGATCATCGATTCGGGGAAGAGGGTACCTATTTTTGATTGTTAACTTGTTCAACTCCCTGTAATCGATGCACATTCTAAGGCTCCCGTCCTTCTTTTTCACGAATAATACAGGTGCACCCCACGGGGAATGACTAGGACGTATAAATCCTTTATCCATCAATTCTTGCAACTGATTAAATAATTCTTGCATCTCGGACGGTGCAAGTCGATAGGGTGCTTTAGCAACCGGGCCAGCTTGAGGTATTAAATCGATTCTGAATTCGACCTGTCGGGTTGGCGGTAATCCAGGAAGTTCTTCTGGGAAAACTTGTGGAAATTCGCGTACCACCGGGATATCGTCCACCCGTTTCTCCTCAGAATCTGTGGCCGTCAAGCTCGCTAGATACGCCACGCATCCCTGGCGTATATATTTTAACACCTTGAGGTGGGATATAAATGGTATCATTGTGCCCGACTTCTCTCCTTGCACAAACACCTCTTCGTCATCCGACACCTGGATCTTGACGATTTTCTTTTCACAGTTTATTTCCACTTTGTTACGTGCTAACCAATCCATTCCCACTATTACGTCAAAACTACCTAATTCTACCGGTAATAAGTCAATCAGGAAGGATTGATCGTTCAGAATAAAAGGGCAATTCCGAACTATCTGATTAACTATCATGGTTTTACCGTTAGCGACTTCTACGGTATAAGGTTCTATGGTTTTACTAATCGGAAGGTTTGCTATCGATAGGAACTTAACGGAGACAAAACTTCTATCGGCGCCCGTATCAAATAATACAGAAGCGTAATGATCAGAGACGAGGAATGTACCTGTCACTACGCTGGGGTCCTGGCGTGCTTCGTTCGCCCCCATCACAAATGCTCGGCCTCTCTCCGGATTGGACGACGATGCCTGACCCACGGTTTGCCTCCCATTTCCTCCCTGGTTCAGTTTCGGACAGTATCTCTTGAAGTGATCTGTGCTGCCGCATTCAAAGCAAGCACGGCTGGTGGTCATCATTTGGTTTCCTTGTGGGTTTTGTTGTCGGGCTGGTTGGGTCCTAGGTGGCTGCGCACGGATAGGTTGCGGTTGTCGGTTCAGATTGTTCAGGTTTGTCCTACAACTCGGTGCGTAGTGCCCATTCCTGCCACACCGGTGGCACACTACCCCCCTGCACTCGCCACCATGCTGGTAACCGCATTTCCCACACTTAGGGAACGTCCCTTTCTGCGATTCCTGCCTTCCGCCTGAACTAGTCATGGCGTAGTTCTGGGCAGCGGGTCGAGCACGTTTATTTTGCTGCTTTTCCTGGATCCTATTGTCATACGTACCTCGCTTTCCCCCAGCGGACTCTCCTGCCACCTTCAGTGTCCCACTTCTCACGAAATCGTATGTGACGATACCAGCTTGCGTCACCGCACCCTCAAACGTCTTGTGTCCCCCAGAGTTGACTATACTCCTTACTACTGGAGTTAGTCCCCATATATAACGCTCAACCCTCTTTGACTCCGGGGTGACCAACCATGGCACCAATCGCGACAATTCATTAAATCGGTTCGTATAACCCAAGTGGTCTGCCCCCTGCATCTCCAGGTTCCACAATTCGTTTTCTAACTTCTGCAGTTCGTTTTTCGGGCAGAAATGTTCCAGTACAAGGGCCTTAAGCTCTGCCCAGGTCATGCGGTTTGTCGCTGCCTGACCGCGAGTTTGCACTATTGTGTTCCACCATGTCAAGGCATGGTCCGTGAACGTGCAGGTAGCATACTTAACAACGTAATCCTCAGGGCAGTTGCTGATGTTCACAACAGACTCTATTTTCTCAATCCACTTAACCAACCCATTTGGTCCCTCGGACCCGCTAAATTCTAGGGGCTTGCACAACATAAAATCTTTGATTGAACATCCCTTAGTTGCAGGAGTCGGTTCAGTGCGGTTCGTTTCTACACTAGGTATAGGGCCATTACTGTCTGTAACGACCACCCTAGGCGGTGCGTCATTACTCGGAATCGGGTTACCGTTCGGTGGAGGATTAACATTTTGTTCCCCCTCATTATTGGTGGTCGTTTGATTGCTCGCATGGCTTTGATTGGTCGTATTATTAATACTGGCGGCGATGCGCGATACTATATCCGGTATCGCCGCCTCTAACTGTCGAGCAATCAGACGGTCCACATCCACTTCTGACAATTGAGCTGACCGTTTTGGTGCCATTCTACACAACAGTAAGAAAAATACATGTAATTAATACAAATTCCAATCTCGATACACAACACATATTCCATTCATTAATAAACATCAGTACATATTACATAAACATCAGTACACATTACATTCCTACCATCATCACATAGATTAAGTTTTCATACATTAGTCCTACATCGGCATCATTTCGACATAACCCGCTGTGGGTCAGTGGTTGAATGATACACCAAAAGTATCTACAATGATATCCCCAAAAAAGGCCCCCTATGGGCTAGTGGCTGTACTATAACTACCCAAGATTCACTCTATGTTAGCATCGCCACTAACTGCTTACACAGAGTATCAAAAAGCGGACCCTGACTACTACCACCCTAACATAATCTAAGCATGGTGGTATACCAACCACACCAACACTGCCACCATCACCACCAACACCACTAGCAAACCCCGGATCCGTGTCTCCATCCGGTCAATCATCCACTGGGAGTATGCGCCCTCCCTCCTCAGCTGGCCAATCGCGTACTAGCTGTCCAGTACGCAGTCCGCCAAGTGTCTCCTCCTCTGGATCCCCACCGTCAAGGTGATGGTGTGCTCAACCACCTGCTCGTGGAGCACTCGGAGCCATGCAGCCTCGGAGGAGGGACGCTCATCCCTCTCCAGCCTAGGGGTACCCCACACGGGTGGAGGCACAGGCTCGGGCTGGGGGCGGGAGGACTCGCCCCTGTGGAAGATAGGTCTGGGTGGGGTAGAGGTAGGTGGGACATAGGGGACACTGATCCGCGCCGTGAGGCGGGATCCGGGTCTGGGAGGGGTAGGGGTGACCTGTGGTGCGGGTGGGGTGGGGGATCTGGCAACCCTAGTAGGGGAGGACAGGCTAGCACTCCTACGGCTAGTCTCACTAGGCTCAGTGCTGGATGCTAGGCGTAAGCTCCTAGAGTTCCCGGAACTGACCTCCTCCGGGTCCTCTTCCACTGACAGACTTCGTGATCTCGACATCCTTACCTGTACACAAGTTAGCAAACATATAGTTCCTTCCATAATGTAAATCATAATTAGTATACACATACTTATACAACTTTGTCACATAAAAATATTATTATATACTTACACATATGTTGCCGATTTTACCTATTAATGTTCCCCGTGACTTCCCCTGAATTCTCTCGTGCGGACAAGTCTGTTATTATGTTCCGGACCGTAGTAACTCACTTGTCCATCCAAGTTCATCCAGATCTCGTCACTATAAATTAGTTGATATTCTGATCATATAATACTTGAGCTACTGGTTATATTTTAGGTATCTTTTAAAGACATCCTAATTCTTTATAACCAATGGCTCTGATACCAAGTTCTGTAACACCCCGTAACCGCAGCGGAAACGTAAACGGGATGCAACAGACACGTCTGATATCAACAGCATTGCTTATAAAGAAAACACCACTACATTAATTTACATCATATTACATTGTTCCGAGTTTAGTTATCGTCTAGGCGATAGCACATAAGTTTTACCAACAGTACATTAACATAATTAATACAAAAAGATCATTAAGCTTCCACAAAAAGCACGCATCGTCAAACATGTAGCATTTATTTCAGTTTAGGAGTACCTAGAAAGCATTTAAAGAAAACGGGTCAACTACGAATAGTTGGTGAGTTTCACTAATTTAAATAAACAGTGACAAATCATTATAATAATCATATATTAGCGATGTAATTATGCTGAGCCCATAAGTGAAACCTCTGACTATCCACACACAACCCCGTGGCATACTCCGCCCACGGACCTGCCCCAAACCGCTATGCCTAACATTACATAGCAAAAATATATAACAAAATAGACATGTGCAACTGGCTGGGAAACATCAACAAATCCATGCCGGACCAGTTGGGTTTGTCAGACCAATAGTACTATTCACACTCTACCGGCTTTTAGCTAATCACTCGTGTTGCGGGGCCTTACAATGTTAGCAACTCAGACAATTACCATCTTAGTACATTTCCGTACGATTCCCGTACAATAAAACATATATAAATACACGCAAATCCATGCGTTCAGTATGTACTTAAACATTTCAATAACAACATGCTTTCCGCCCCGCGAAAATATTTAAAAACAATTCAAAAAAAAGGGGCTCGTGAAACTCACCTTATCGTAAGCAATTAGGTGACATAGTACGCAAGCTTTTAATCCGGATCTGTAATACGATCCCTAAGTTCGTTATTATACAATCACTATTAATATAACTTTAACCGTGTTAACCGGTACTTCTGGGGACACTGTTAACCCAGTACTGTACCCGTTCTGGGGGCAATGTTAACCCAGATACACTTCTCCGGACTAAGATTGTGATATCGTTTAGAGTTCAATAGTTAAAATTACTATTAGTTTGTTTTCCCCGTTTTTACGTGCCCAGCACGGTTATCCGTTTTTACGTTTCAAAAATGAGTTTGGTCACACACGACCCGAAAATAGTTGTTGACTGATAATTTAATTAAAGTTGTGAAATTAGAGCTCGGTTTAGACGCCCCGATTGGCCGCGGGACCCGTTTCCGTCTTTAGTGTACCGGGAACTGTTAAATCAGATAAAATTACCCAAATCATCCGAATTTTTTCCAGATGATTTATTTTTACCTGTTTAACTTAGTTATATGAAAATAGTCCATTTTTAGGGTTTTTATACACCAGTCAGCTCGTTTAGGCGAACTTTACCGGTTTACGCGTTTTAAACTTTAAAGGTTTGTTTTTACACAAATAATTATCCGTTTAATCTCGGATCTTGAAATTTTGCACAAATCACTTTTTGACAGTGGGGAATTTTATAAAAATATTTCCAGAATTAATTTTTATATTTAAAATTTATTTATCTATTTTTAAACACCATTTAAACACTAAATATGTCGTAAATACCAAACGACCTTAGAAAAATCCAAAAATTTTTCCTGGATGACCCCTGCCATCCACATAGTCCCCTGTAATTTTTCCAGAACCAAAATCTCTTTTTACATGCCATTTTCACTAAAACCGAGCTAGAAAACCCTAGAACTCGTTTAACCGAAAAGCCTACTTAGACTTCTCCAACGGACCTAAAATTTTGTGTGTGACTTTTACATGTTATAAAAAGCTTATCTGGAATTTTCCAGAATTTTTCATGATATTTAACTATTTTTTCACCATTTTTAGCCAAAACCGAGCATTAAATTCACCAAATATTCATCCTTTGCCCAAAAATTACCAAAATTTCACAGATCTCATATTTCCATGTGTAGATCATCTCTGTGAAATTTCGTAGCCTAACTCTAAACGTACCACAATCTGTCCAAAACACATACAACATACAAAAACCGAACTACCTTGTGTTTTTAGCTTTAAATCGCAAGGATCTTGCTTTCTAGCCTTGGCTAACAACTAGATACAACACCTACAAGCACAATAACACCACACCAAGCAAGTTACACCCACAATCAAGCCATTTCTTTCATGGTTTCGGTTATGATTTAAAAACAAAGATTTAAACCGTAAAAATTCGTTTTTGGTTCGTTTAACTCCTTTCTTGGACCAAGATCCCTTGTATAACCCGTATACATCACTTGATCATGCAAGAATCGGTTTTCATCTTTGAAACCTCATTTTCTTGCAAATAAACTCAAGAAACGAAGATGAAAACGTAAATAACTCGATCTTTACCTTGTTTTTCTTGCTACAATCTCGGGTTTTTGAATCATAAAATGGAGAGGAGATGAAGAATCTTGAATGTTTTGGTTAAAAAAAAAAACAACAAGACAAGGGGTTATACCCCCTTATCCGATCGGACCAAAGAGGGGGTGGGGTGGGACCCACCTTTCCATTCCTAGCCACACATTTGGATTTTGGCAATCCGGATAATGTTTTGGATAATCTGGTTCAGTTCGTTTTTCGGTTAAATGTTTAATTTAACTTAAAACGAGGCTAAAACGGTCGTTTTCGGCTTAAAAATGAAATTTATATAAAACCGATTTAAAAACTTTAGAAACTTAAACCATGACATTTATTAACTTAAAACATCATATTATTAATAATTGCGCATCTTTTTCGGCTTGATCGATCGTCTCTTGCTCGGTTTGGTATTAAAGGTTTCGTTTAACGTACCGACGTACCATTAAATAGAAAATTCTTTATAGTGCTTTAATTCACTTATCCCGAAGCTTTAATACTTCGTAAACATCACTAAATATCATATACTTCGTCTATAATGTAATCCTTGATTCGTTCGGGCTTCAATAACCGTTAATCGGTTAATCGTATTTCCAATACGATTAACTGTATAATCGAGTATAACCCGTACTGTGAATCATACATACACGTATAAACGCATTATAATTCATATATTCATTATTAAATAACACATAAATAGTATATACCGGCTAGGGTATACCTGATTTTGCCGGAATCGTTACACAGTCACCCAAATAGCATTGTGTTGTCGAGTCGTCTTCGGGAGTTTGGTAATGAAGTCCATAGTAATTAACTTCCACTTCCAAACAGGAAGTTCGGGTTGCTGAAGCAATCCCGAAGGCTTTTGGTGTTCAACCTTAACTTTTAAACAAGTTAAACATTTCGCAACATGCGAAGCGACATCCCTTTTCATCCCATTCCACCAATAATTTGCTTTAAGATTGCGATACATCTTATCGCTTCTGGGATGCATCGTATATTTTGACTTGTGAGCTTCATTCAAGATTTTCTCACGCAAACTTCCAACGATTGGTACCCAAATTCGGTTTCCCATTCTAAGGATACCATCGTCACCCTTGACTAACGAGTCAATGGTGCCGTTACGTTTTTCGTCGGAGATTTGGTTTTCATTGATCGCTTGAGCTTGAGCAGATTTGATTTGTTCGAAAAGATCAATTTGAAGTTCTAAGCGCAATGCTCGGACTCTTTTAGGCTTTTCATGCTCCTTACGACTTAAGGCATCTGCCACAACGTTGGCTTTGCCTTCATGGTAAACAATTTTACAATCATAGTCGTTGAACGTTTCCATCCATCGTCGTTGGCGCATGTTGAGCTCGTTTTGATCAAAGATATGTTTCAAGCTCCTATGATCAGTGTACACGGTAAATCTTACTCCATAGAGATAGTGCCTCCATATCTTAAGCGCAAAAATTATGGCACCTAACTCTATATCGTGAGTCGTGTAGTTCTTCTCATGTACTTTGAGTTGACGAGAGGCGTAGGCGATTACTTTCTTGCGTTGCATTAGTATACATCCCAAACCCAAGTGAGATGCGTCACTAAAGACTACAAAATCCTCAGTACCTTCTGGCAAAGCCAAGATAGGTGCTTGGGTGAGTTTTTGTTTAAGTATATCGAATGCCTCTTGTTGCTTCGTTCCCCATTCATACTTGATGTTCTTACGAGTCAAAGAAGTTAGAGGAACGGCGATTCGAGAAAAGTTCTCAATGAACCTACGGTAGTAGCCGGCCAAACCTAAGAAACTTCGGATCTCAGTTGGCGACTTAGGTACCTCCCACTTAGAGATAGCTTCAATCTTAGCGGGGTTGACTTGAATACCATTAACGTTAATGATGTGACCAAGAAATTGCACTTCGTGTAACCAGAATTCGCATTTCGAGAACTTGGCGTACAACTTCTTGGTTCTAAGAATTTCAATCAAAGTTCGAAGGTGAACTTCATGATCAGCCTTTGACTTAGAGTAAATAAGTATGTCGTCGATAAAGACGATAACAAATTTATCCAAGTAAGGCTTACAAATACGGTTCATCATGTCCATGAACGCGACCGGAGCATTAGTAAGTCCAAACAGCATAATCGTGAACTCATAATGTCCATACCTTGTTCGAAAAGCAGTCTTCGGAATGTCTTCGGATTGAACTTTGAGTTGGTGATAGCCGGAACGAAGATCGATTTTAGAAAAGAAGCTAGCACCTTGAAGTGGGTCAAAAAGATCATCAATTCGAGGGAGTGGATATCGGTTTTTGATTGTAACTTTGTTCAACGCACGATAATCGATACACATTCGCATGGAACCATCCTTCTTCTTGACGAATAAAATTGGCGCTCCCCAAGGCGACGAACTTGGTCGAATGAAACATTTCTCCAATAACTCATTGAGTTGTTTCTTTAAATCTTTCATCTCGGTTGGCGCTAAACGATACGGAGCTTTGGCGATTGGAGCAGTACCAGGAATAAGATCAATCCTAAATTCTACTTCACAATCGGGAGGAATACCAGGAAGTTCATCATGAAAGACATCAGAAAAGTCAGAAACGATAGGTACATCTTTGATTTCTTTTGGCTTTGATTCTTCAGTGACGTAGGCCATGAATGTGAGGCATCCTTGATTCAAATATTTGTTAGCCCTAATCATAGAAATTATGCTAACTTGGCCAGCGTCTTTGTCCCCTTCAATTTGAATCGTTCGTTTATCGGGGGCTTGAAGTTCAATGGTTTTGCTATTGCAAATGATACGTGCATGGTTATCGGATAACCAGTCCATACCAAGTACAATATCAAAACCAGCCAGACTCATGGGTAACAAACATATAGGCAGAATATAACCGGCTAAAAGAATTTTTCCGTTTTCAAGGGCTTCGGAGATCTTAACGATTTCGCCACTAGCAGTCTCGACGCTTAGAGTTTTATCTAATTTAGTTAATGGTTCGTTTAATAGACTACAGAAATTATAATCTATAAAATTTAAATTCGCACCTGAATCAAATAAAACTCTAGTATAGGTGTCGTTGACTAGAAACGTACCGGTTATGGTTTCCGGTACATCAGCGGCTCTTTTTGTGTCGAGTACAAAGACTCGAGTGTTTCCTTTTCGATTTTGGCCACTTCCACCTTCACCACCAGCAGCAGGCTTGTTCTTTGGGCACTCAAAACTCAGATGGCCCATCTCCTTGCAATTAAAGCAAGTCATCTTCTTCTTCCAACAATTTGCAGCATCATGTCCCGTACGATTACAGAACTCACAGACTTTAGGAGACGGGGCGAAATTGCATCGACCCTTATGGTATCTCCTACAAGTTTTGCACGGCGTAGAGTTGTTTCGGTTTACGCCCTTGCCTCTAAAGTTGAAACTTCCACCAGTCCTTCCTTGAGCAGTTGTTGGAGTCACCTTCTTGTCCTCTTCCTTGTTGCGGACCATGCCGCCCATCAAGTAACCAGCCAACTCCATCGCAGAGTCAGCGGTTTGAGGCAAGTGTGACCTTACCATGTCATGGATTTCCCGCGGCAGTCCCCAAATGTATCTTGTGACCTTGCTGGACTCAGGGTTAACCAGCTGGGGAACTAGGCGAAAGTATTCAAGGAATTTGGTATTGTATTCTCGGAGGTTTGTCCCTACGACCTATGGTTAAGGAACTTAGTTTGGATTTGATCAGTTTCGTGAATGGGACAAAACTTTCCCATCACCATTGCCTTAAACTCTTCCCACGTCAGGTCGTACATCACTTCTCTTCCCTTGCTCATCAACAGAGCATTCCACCATTCGTGTGCTTTACCCTTAAACATGAGAGCGGAGTATTGAATTTTCTCTTCCTCGGAACACTTGCTTGTGATAACAAGAGTTTCCATCTCCTCGAGCCACCTCACGGTTGTGATAGCTCCCTTGTCACCATGGAATTCCTTCGGTCCATAGTACTTAAAATCTTTGAATGTACAACCACTAATCTTGAGTTTCTTGAACTCACGTCTAATTCCGCCATCGTCGTTAGACTCATGAACACTCTCTTCAACTCGAGATGGGTTTGGATGAGATTTTTCGGATTTTCTATCACACCATGCCAAAAGGGGACCTGGGAGTTTCAAATACAAATTGGTACTAAGTGTAAGCAGCGGAATATTATTGATAAAAATAAGTTACAACGTTTGCACTAAGTATATATGACAAGGTGTAACTACACAACTATCTCTTCTTTGATACTGCTACAATCCCGAGGTTGGTTCTACTAATCTTCTTGCCATCTAATCTTCATAGTTCATGTTTGGCATACTACTCTATCCTTAAGCATTCTCATTACAAAGCTAATCCAAATTGCTAATCCCCATAGTACCTGAATACATGCTAAATAGCGTCAACTAAAAAGTTGGTGAGTTCGTGAGTTTAGCTCACATACACATTAAAGAGTTAAATTATAAAAGCGCGCAAGTTTGAGTGTATGTAAGTATAAAGCATGGTGCACATAAATCAAGTCCACAATCAAACCTGCAACTAGCATAAGCATCCCCAACTCATACTAGAAGTTAAACCGTCCCGGACTATCACCCTGCTAAAAGCAATAGTCAAACACGTAGGTTATATTCCGCAACGATCCGCAGATCTCAATGTGGTTTACCCAACATAGGGGTCACTGTGCGTGGGGGTCTCCCAAATAGTACTACCCATACAAGCCTCCGGCCCATTCCCTCGGGCTAATGATTGTGTAAAAGCTAGGACAAAATTTAGCAGTAAAACACCTCTTGATAAATATCACACCATAAGTAAAACCAGCATGTATCCAGCCCAAAAAGTTTAAGTAAAATGGGCAGCACGAAACTCACCTTGGTCCGTATGCAATTTGTATATGAAAGGAAATATATGAGCTTGCAACTACGCTAGGAACCACCAAGTACGCCTAGAATATATATTCATCAACAATAAGTTATTGGACAACAATGTAAATTCGTTAAGGGTATTGTGTGCTAGTTGATTATTTGTGTTATCTAAAGTGTTTGGTTTCCTGTTAATGAAGTTTCATTTTAGGAGTAGTTTGCACTTAAATAGTTTTATAATATTGGTATTATGTGTTTAGGTATATGTATGAGAGTTTTAGTTATCTCAATTCACTTGGTCGAGTTTCGATAAAGTTTATGCTTTTGAAAAGGGCCTTCGGTTGGGTTTCGGGTTAACTTATGACCAGAAAATAAATATAACTTATTTATATTAGTAGCATAATGATTTTTGATTCAAACATCAGATCACAGGATTACAAAAGTTAACAATACCGGTATCACTAGTGTTGTCGGTTTTTAATGATATGTCTCGAAACGAAAGTAATTTAATCGGATGCCCATGTAATTTAAACTTCAAACTTTCCAGAGGTATACATATTATAAATACAATTAATTTCCAGGTCTATTATTTCAGTAAGTTGGTGTTGTATAATGTTAGTCCCCATGCTTTCCTTTAACGTTCGTTTCGGCAAAAATCGGGGTAAAGACTTAACTAGTTTTTGTAAAATAAGTAAAAACTCAAATTATGGTTTTATTAGCTTATAATTTCTGTTGAAAATCAGAAAATTCATATTTCTTTACTTTTCAAAAAGATCGTTCGGTTTATGTCGGTTCGACCGTAATTCGCGTATAAACTTTAAATCTTTACGAAAGTGGTGTTTTATATATTGAAATGGTTTACAACACAATAATAAAGTAATATTTTTTTTATATAATTTCTGGAAAAACATTCATATTTATTTTTGAAGCATTTTAGTCTTTAACAGGCGGCCTGTTCGTCGGTTTTAACGAAATAACGAGTTTAGGCTTGTAAACGGGCCCCCTTTTTAAATGCATCTATCCTTAACATTTTGTAACAAATTTATGGACATTTTAACTCAAACTTTTCTGTTCTAAAAGCGTATTCTTGCATTTCCAGTTTATAAGAAGTAACCGGTTTCTCTTTTGTTCCAAAAATGCCCTCAGCCATGTTTATTGATTCAAATATGGTTTTTCATCACAAAACAGCTTTGGACATGTTATAGTACATAGTAATGACTTATTAAAAGTTTTATATTGATACTTGGGTGCTCGGAACCCAAACAATGGCTTCGGTCGGTTTAGGCCCGTTAGCACCTTTATGTTAAATTTTTGACAAAACTCGATTCTGGATTTCAAACATGTTCAGACCTGTTATAGTACATAAAAATAAGTTGATTTAACAATTAATGGGTTTTAAAAAGTTGATTTAGGGCTGCTGTTACAAGTAGGGGTCCGGTTTCGGCCCGTTCGGGTTCTGGTTCGGTTTTAAAGAGAAGACTCGTGTAAAATGGTTCCGGGTCAGATTATGTACCACCAATATATTATTTTTAATGCTGTAAAAAGATTTCATATTATTACTTTGGTTTCATGGCTTATTTCTTATCAAACTGGTCACCAAAATGTCGGTTCGCATGGTTTTTGTTACTCGGCTTAATATTAACTTTCGGGGCTGGTCTTTGCTAAGTTTGGAGACCTAAATAGACATGTTTTAACTTCAGTATATCATGCTAAATATCCAGATGTTAATATGGTCACATATCAGGTTTATTTTCAAACTAGTTTACATGTAAACGAGTTACCGAATGGTCATAAATTTTGCCACGGTATTCGGGCGGCACACAGTGTGGTGTTTAATGTTCCAAAAACAGTTATAATCTCCACGAGTTCTGGTTAGTTTAACAAGTTAAATCGTTTAGTTTGTATCCCGTTCGTTTGGTTTGTTTTCGATTAGAATTTTAAACTTGTAAATATTCAGTTGTAGTTGTAGCTGGTAATAAGTTAAGGTTCTGGATTGGGTTTATGACCTGTGCATGAATGTGGCTTTTCATGTATCGGGTTGGTCACTAAAAGAACGCCACCTGTGTTTCTAGAATTAAAACAAAACGAACGAAACAGAGGGAGCTTTTGGGTACCTCCGAAGCTGGGTCTCTCGAGTCCTCTTGCTGGAAGCGAGCATGGGTTCTAATGGAATAACAACAGTTGGCTCCTGCACTCCTGCGGAATGTAGAGTTTATTGCTTGGACTTTATGACCGATCAGGGATTATAGAATACGAGATTGAATACGGATTAATTGTATGAACATAACGTTACCCGATTCATGAAGGCAGATTGTTTATTGAGAGGCTGTAACCAGAAATCATTTCTTCAGAGATTGAAATTATGTATTATGATTGGAAATGAAAGGGATTAATAAGAGAGAGTCAAGTTGTGAGGTGAAGAAGAAATGCATGAAAACTGATTGGGACAACAGGTCTGATCAACTGTTAATGGTGAAGAGTCTGTTCATCAATTTTGATAGGGCAAAAGAGGGTCGATATAATTGGGGTAGAGGGATTTGGATTTGATTTTGGAAATTTTTGATAGTATCTCTGTCATTTTTATAAGCTTCTATTAACTCATTCTCACAAATTACTTAGGGGCTGGGTTAAATAAATAAGAACATAGATTTATAAAATTTAAATAATAACCGGTGTGTCACAAATCGTGTTTATCGGTTCTCCTTTTTGTTTGGTTGGGTGGCCGGATGGTAATATAAGAAACCATTCGATGTTTGAGTAATATGTTTTGGATGCCCCGTAAAATTTAATATGTCCGAATTAACTCATATAATTTTGTAGTTATCAGTTCGGGTTACGAGCCTCGGTTTCATTTTTATTAATTTGGGGCGGAACCCATGTTTTTAAATTTGGTTTTATTATTTGCTTCATCCCTATCTCTATTGGGTTCTAAATAATTATCGGGTCGCGCCCATTATTTATTATCTCGACGGTTCCTGCCAAGCCCATCGAGTTCGAGTCACTTCGACTATTCGACCAACATTGCACTCGCTATCTCATGATTAGTTTTCTTTTAAAAAAAAAATCTAGCCCTATTTTTAGGGTTGTTACATTTTCGAGAGGGATGAACAGAAGGATTAAAAGTTCGGGAGTGTCTAGATTGTCTATATTGAGATCTAAACGCGGATTCTTCCCTAACCGCATCTTTAATCATCTTTTGGATTCTATTCATGTATTTCTCAGGAATTTCTTCCTCTCGCTCATTCTCAGGATCTTTCCCTTTATCTCTCATTACGAACATTCTCGTTATTATTGCTTTGTTCAGACATTTTCTCTTAATATGTCTTTTATCTGAAATTTAGCAATTTCTCATATTAAACACACATTTTATTTCATATATACATATCACAAAAGGATATGTATATTTCATATTACACATAGATATATATCGTTACAACGATATATATAACTGGTCCTATCATTACAAGAGAACGTTTCAAACGTTCTTTATTTATTTATATTACACATAACAGACATGACTATTTTACGCACAGTCTTCAGATGGCCATCATCATTAATCCTTCAAAAATTTCTCCACAACCTTCGATATCTTGTTGCATTTACGAAGGATAGTTTCTCCGACTTTCTTCTTTTTCTTCTCTTCCTCGTGCACCTTCTTCCTCCAATCGTCGGTTTCATGTAGAGCGTGGTCCAAGTTCACTTCGTACGATTGTGGGATTACATTGAGGTATCCATACTGCGGAGGTGGGTCACGGTAACCCAACGTCACCATTTCGTAATGGTTCCTTGGTTCTGGATACGGAACATAATCCATGGTGGATGAAAGGTAGAGGTAGGTCTTGGCAGCTTGATTCTGCTCACGGATCTCATTCGCTTGTTCTTGGATTGACTGAATCTCACCTTGAAATGGTGGGAAGCTTGATGAAACTTGATTCCTAAGTTTCTCAAGATGCTGGACATATGGATCCACAGAACCATAGCTTGCATTTTGGGAAGAGAGTGATCCTTCCATTGGGCTTGCCATTTCGTTGGAATTCTCAGGATGCTCTTCTTCCGGTTCTTCCTCATATTCTTCCTCGGGTTCCTCTTCTTCTTCAGGATCCTCTTCTTCGGATTCCTCCTCCTCTTCTGATTCCTTTTCTTCCGGTTCATCTTCCTCCATGGGTTGTGTGGTTTCATCGTTTATTGAGATTCTCTGGAAAATCTCAGTAGGCATCATTACCCTCATCTTGGGTCTACGAGACGGTCCTTCATTATTGGTTGGTTGGGAGTTGTCTTCATTGAAAGTGGAGCTTCCGGCATGCCACTCTTGTTGCTCAGAAAGATATTTCATCCATTTGGATGATGGTTGAGAGTTCAGTAAGTATCCTGTAACATCCTGAAATTTTAATTATAAATAAAGAAAGTTATGTTTAGTGATTTCACGTTGTTAATTATTTAATGTCGAGTAAGGAGGGAGTTGGGCTTAGATTGCGTAAGATGGGTTAAATGAGAATGGGCCTCGGGTCCGTGGGCTTAGAGGGATATAAATATCCCATCCCAAACCCAATCTTTCATTTCCACCTTCTTTCTTCACACACTCAAAACACACACATTCTAACCGATCAAGATTCGAAGCCGAGACCCGAGATTTTGTTGATAGATCTGAGTTGGTAAGGTAAGAACAAATCCACCAAAACTAATATTACTGAAAATGGTTAGGATTGGATGGGTTAACCGGACCCGAAACCCAAACTGCCCAAATCGGACCCCTAAAACGTCGATTTTAGGCCGATTTGATGGTTGGGATTTGTAGGCGCCGATCATACGATTCCGTGGGTACCAAAATCGAGTTATTTGGCTAAGAAACGAAGGATTTATGGGCAAACAGATCTGCAGCGCGATAACTTCGCCTGCAAGATTAAGTTCGCCTGATGAACTTCGCCTTCAAGCGTAACTTCGCCTTCAAGCGTAACTTCGCCTAAGGTTTAACTTCGCCTGAAGCCAAGTTCGCCTAAGGATAACTTCGCCTACGGCCAAGTTCGCCTAAGGTTTAACTTCGCCTGAAGCCAAGTTCGCCTAAGGTTTAACTTCGCCTGAAGCCAAGTTCGCTTCCAACAACCTTCGGTTGAGACAGCTTCCAACACCAGGGAGGAGGGTAGTGCAGCTGGAGGAGGTCCGATCAACAACGAAGGGGTTCAACTGGATCCCGCCATTCAAGCAGCTATCGTCCAAGCTGTAGCCGCTGCTGTAAAGAATATTACTCCGGGAGGCCCTGCTGGAAGCCGTGAAAGAACTGTGGACGGGGCCTTACAAGTTGGTATCAGAGCGATGAGGTGGGAAGATTTGAAAGAGTTGGTAATGAAGAAGTTCTGTGCAGATGCCGAGGTTGAAAGAACGGAGATGAAGTTCCAGAATTTAAAAGCCGGTATGATGACGCATCGTGAGTATACCACGGAGTTCAACCGACTATCTAGGTTGGTGCCTGACATGGTTGACACTGAGGTCAAGAGAATCAAATGTTATGTGAGGGGGTTGCCACAAAAGGTCCGCATGTTACTCAGGGCGATTCAACCTGCTACTTTTGATTCGGCTGTTGGACTCGCGGAAATGGTCTATGCTGACTTGGCCGCGGATGATAGGGTGGAAAGGGACGAAGAGAAAGAGAAGAAAGAGGTCACTCCTGCTAAACGACCCGGTACTCAGTTATGGAACTCCAAGGATAAGAAACAGAAAGTGTGGGAGAAGAGATCGTGTAAGACCTGCGGAAAGAGGCATGGTGGTGAGTGCAAGTGGGGTAAAGGTTCTAATGTTTGTCTCAAATGTGGAAAGGCTCATGGTGGAGAATGCAGAATGGGGTCGAATGCCTGTTATAAGTGCGGGAAGGTAGGGCATTATGCCAATGAGTGCAGTGCGAAGCCAGCATGTTACAAATGTGGCAAGACAGGCCATATGTCAAGGGAGTGCACTGAAGGTGTAGCTGGAGGTAGTGGAAAGAAGGATGCCGATCAAGCTAGGCCCAGAACTAGAGCCTACATGCTGACCCAGGAACAAGCCAGGCAGATTCCGGATGTCGTCACAGGTACGTTTCTAGTGAACGATGTTTCCGCTTCTGTATTATTTGATTCTGGTGCGAATAGAAGTTTTGTAGCTACGACGTTTAGTAAACTAGCTAAAATGAAAGGTTGCCGAGTGTCTGAAACTTTTGTAGTAGAAACCGCAAGTGACACTTCGGTGAAAATAACAAAAATGGTTAAGAATTGTAAGATAGTGTTAGAGGGACATGAGTTCCCTGTTACTTTGTATGTTATGGCCTTAGGAGGGTTCGATGTAGTCTTGGGTATGGATTGGTTGTCTGAGTTTGAGGCTCAGATAGTATGTAAAAGTAAGATGATAAGGTTAAAGTCATTGGATGGTAGTGCGGTGACGGTTTATGGTGATAAGGAGAGTTATGGGCTTAATGTCATTTCGATGATAAAAGCCGAGGGTTTGTTAAGGCGAGGGTGCGGTGCCTACCTGGCGTATGTTGTCAACGCTACGGCCGAGACGAAAGAAATGAAGAATGTTCCTATTGTGCGCGACTACCCAGAAGTATTCCCTGAGGATCTTCCGGGGTTGCCACCTGAGCGAGAGATAGAATTTCAGATAGATCTAGTACCAGGAGCCCAGCCCGTCGCGAAAGCGCCTTACCGTCTAGCACCGTCCGAGATGAAGGAATTGATGTCCCAACTGCAAGAACTCCTCGACAAGGGTTTTATCAGACCGAGTGTTTCTCCGTGGGGCGCACCGGTTTTGTTTGTGAAGAAAAAGGATGGAAGTATGAGAATGTGCATAGACTATCGTGAGTTGAATAAGCTTACGGTAAAGAATAGATACCCCTTGCCTAGGATTGACGATCTGTTTGACCAACTGCAAGGTTCGAGTTGGTTCTCACGAATAGATCTCAGATCAGGCTACCATCAACTGAAGGTAAAGGAGGCAGACGTCCCTAAGACAGCGTTCCGAACGCGATATGGACACTACGAGTTCCTCGTAATGTCATTCGGTCTAACAAATGCTCCTGCAGCATTTATGGACATGATGAACAGGGTGTGTCGACCAATGTTGGATAAGTCAGTTATCGTTTTCATTGATGACATATTAATATATTCAAGGAGCGAGTCTGACCATGCGGAGCATTTGAGAGAAGTATTGGAAGTTCTGAAGAAAGAGAAGTTGTATGCCAAGTTTTCGAAATGCGCGTTCTGGTTAAGAGAGGTGCAATTTTTAGGTCACGTGATTAATTCGGAAGGGATTACCGTGGACCCAGCTAAGATTGAGGCGATAACGAATTGGAAGACTCCGCAGAATCCGACTGATATACGAAGTTTCCTAGGGTTAGCCGGCTACTACAGGAGATTCATCGAAGGTTTCTCCAAGATAGCCGCACCGCTGACCGGTATGACCCGAAAGTCGATAGTATTCAGTTGGGGAAAATTTCAAGAAGAAGCCTTTGAAGAATTAAAGAGAAGACTCACGCAAGCTCCAATCCTTGCTCTACCCGATGGTGACGAGGATTTCGTTGTGTGTGCTGATGCCTCGCATCAAGGGCTAGGTTGCGTGTTGATGCAACGAGGGAAAGTGATAGCTTACGCGTCTAGACAGTTGAAGGTCCATGAGAGTACTTATCCGACGCATGATTTGGAGTTAGCAGCCGTAGTGCATGCTCTTAAGATATGGAGGCATTATCTGTACGGTACTAAGTGTACTATCTATACAGATCATAAGAGTTTAAAGTACTTTTTCGAGCAGAAAGAATTGAACATGAGGCAGAGAAGATGGTTAGAATTGATAAAGGATTACGACTGTGAGATTAAGTATTACCCCGGTAAAGCTAACGTGGTCGCTGATGCGCTAAGTCGTAAAAATGAGGAAGTCCTAGCAACCGTGAAGTCTTACCAGCTGATTGTGAACTCAAGTCTTTTTGAAGAAATCATCAAGGTGCAGTCAGAGGTGTTAGTAGATGAAGGGTTAGTAAAGAAAGAAAGGGTGTTCGGCCAGCAGAATGAGTTAGTGGAAAACACTCATGGAGTTAAGACTAGATTTGACCGCATGTGGATCCCACGCCATGGTGATCTTAGAAGTCGAATCTTAGATGAAGCTCATAAGTCAAGGTACTCAATCCATCCTGGAGCTACAAAGATGTACCAAGACTTGAAAAGGGATTACTGGTGGCCTGGAATGAAGAATGATGTAGTAGATTATGTCGGTAAGTGCTTAACTTGCTTACAAGTCAAAGCCGAGCATCAGAAGCCTTATGGGAAGATGCAACCGCTAGAGATACCTGAGTGGAAATGGGAACACATCACTATGGATTTCATAACTAAGCTACCTCGTACAGCTAAGCATCATGATACCATCTGGGTGATTGTGGACCGTTTGACCAAGAGTGCTCACTTTCTACCCATACGAGAGGCCATCTCGTCAGAAACGTTAGCAAGCTTGTTCATTAAAGAAATTGTAACCAAGCATGGAGTACCGTTATCGATCGTGTCTGATAGAGATACACGGTTTACTTCAAGATTCTGGAAGAAATTCCATGAAGCTATGGGGACGAGGTTGAACATCAGTACGGCGTACCATCCTCAAACCGATGGACAGTCCGAAAGGACGATCCAAACCCTTGAGGATATGCTACGTGCTTGTGTTTTAGATTTTGGTGGAAGCTGGGATGATCATCTGCATCTGGCAGAGTTCTCCTATAACAACAGTTACCATTCGAGCATTGGTATGCCACCGTTTGAGATGCTTTACGGTCGACGATGTAGAACCCCGGTGTGTTGGGGTGAGATTGGTCAAAAGGAAATGGGAAGCCTAGAAGTGGTTCAAGAAACGTCTTCAAAGTTCGATCAGATCAAAGCAAGAATGAAAGCCGCTCAAGACAGACAAAAGTCTTATGCAGATAAGCGGCGACGACCAATGGAGTTTAACGTTGGCGACTATGTGATGCTTAAGGTCTCGCCTTGGAAAGGAATTATCCGTTTTAGAAAGAGAGGGAAGCTAAGTCCGAGGTACATTGGACCATTTAAAATTTTGTATCGTGTGGGGGAAGTAGCTTATAAGCTGGATTTACCCGATGAGTTAGAAGGAATTCATTCAACCTTCCATGTTTCTCATCTGAGGAAGTGTCTAGCTGATGACACGTCTCACGTGCCATTAATGGACATTGAGGTTGATGAACAATTGAACTACATCGAGCAACCGATAAAGATCGTTGATCGCAAGGAGAAACAGCTTCGTCACAAGATTATACCCTTGGTAAAAGTGATATGGAAACACCGCAAGGGATCAGATGCTACTTGGGAAGTCGAGGATGAGATGCGCAAGTTTTACCCTAGTTTGTTTATGTAATAGTTAGGTTTCGGGGACGAAACCTCTTTAAGGGGGGAAGACTTGTAACATCCTGAAATTTTAATTATAAATAAAGAAAGTTATGTTTAGTGATTTCACGTTGTTAATTATTTAATGTCGAGTAAGGAGGGAGTTGGGCTTAGATTGCGTAAGATGGGTTAAATGAGAATGGGCCTCGGGTCCGTGGGCTTAGAGGGATATAAATATCCCATCCCAAACCCAATCTTTCATTTCCACCTTCTTTCTTCACACACTCAAAACACACACATTCTAACCGATCAAGATTCGAAGCCGAGACCCGAGATTTTGTTGATAGATCTGAGTTGGTAAGGTAAGAACAAATCCACCAAAGCTAATATTACTGAAAATGGTTAGGATTGGATGGGTTAACCGGACCCGAAACCCAAACTGCCCAAATCGGACCCCTAAAACGTCGACTTTAGGCCGATTTGATGGTTGGGATTTGTAGGCGCCGATCATACGATTCCGTGGGTACCAAAATCGAGTTATTTGGCTAAGAAACGAAGGATTTATGGGCAAACAGATCTGCAGCGCGATAACTTCGCCTGCAAGATTAAGTTCGCCTGATGAACTTCGCCTTCAAGCGTAACTTCGCCTTCAAGCGTAACTTCGCCTAAGGTTTAACTTCGCCTGAAGCCAAGTTCGCCTAAGGATAACTTCGCCTACGGCCAAGTTCGCCTAAGGTTTAACTTCGCCTGAAGCCAAGTTCGCCTAAGGTTTAACTTCGCCTGAAGCCAAGTTCGCCTAAGGATAACTTCGCCTACGGCCAAGTTCGCCTAACGTTTAACTTTGCCTGAAGCCAAGTTCGCCTAAGGTTTAACTTCGCCTGAAGCCAAGTTCGCCTAAGGTTTAACTTCGCCTGAAGCCAAGTTCGCCTAAGGTTTAACTTCGCCTGAAGCCAAGTTCGCCTAAGGTTTAACTTCGCCTGAAGCCAAGTTCGCCCGAGGTTTAACTTCGCCTGAAGCCAAGTTCGCCCGAGGTTTAACTTCGCCTGAAGTGAAGTTCGTTTAGAAAATAAATTAAAACCTAATGGAAAATGTGTTAAGGCAGTTATCGAAAATAAAATTTTTCCAAGCTGACCTGGCAGCTTAACCCCAGCCAGGGGCTCTGCCCCTTGGACCCCGCTAGGGGCTGCCGCCCCTAGAACCCCGCTGCCAGGGGCGCTGCCCCCGGACCCCCCGTTCGTTGTGGGTCATATATAGATAGAAATACAAAACGAGTAGTAGTAGTTAATTGATATGTGTAAATATTATACAGTTAGCCGAGCCCAGTTAAAGAAAGGAATTACGATCAACGGCGAGCGTAACAGGATCCAGGTGAGTTTCTAGCCCCATTCCTTGTTATGTTTTCGGGGCTGTGTGCATACTTGATGTGTTGTTAATACATTTATCCTAAGTGATAAGTGTATGCCATATGTGATATATGTGATATGTATGAATGATTGCTTGATGGTATGTGAACGATCTTCGGATATTGCACGTACTGTCAGGTTGTAACGTTATAAATATGGTAAGTATGATATGTATGTTTATGTGTATGAACGTAATAAAGTTAATAAAAGAAGGAAATGACGGTTGTATGGTTGTATGGTTACGAAAAGGGTACCGAGCCCTAATAATACTCGAGGTATGATGTATGGTTGTATGGTAACGAAGAGGGAATCGAACCCTACTAATATTCGCAAACAAGGGACCAGACCCTTATAATATCTGTGATGTTAGGGACCAGACCCTTATAATATCTGTGATGTTAGGGACCAGACCCTTACAATATCTGTGAGGATAGGGACCAGACCCTCATAATATCTGTGATGTTAGGGACCAGACCCTTATAATATCTGTGATGTTAGGGACCAGACCCTTATAATATCTGTGAGGTTATAGGGCGAAAGGCTCTTTAAAACGTATGATTATGAATGTAAAGAAAGTATGTAAGTAAGAAAGAAAGTATGTAAGTAAGAATGAAGGTATGAGTACTTATGTGTGTATGAAAGAAAGTTATGAGGTTAAGTACGTATGTATGTAATAAGGTATTGTATGGTATTGTATGATTAACTAGAACTCACTCAGCGTAGCTGATTTTTAGTATGCACGCAGGTGAGTAGGATGAGACAGCTGGCTTGAGTGGAGGACACATGGCAGAAGACTAAAGCCTGGCATCTGAAGATCTGATATGTTTTATAAGTTATGTTTTGATTTTGAAAGACAAGAGGAATGTTTTAAGACATGATTATGAATTGAGATGTAATGTTTTATGAAAGTTTTATATTCCGCGTAAAGTTTTTAATTAACTCTGATATTTAGAACTGTGTTTATGAGTAAATCCAACACGAAAGTAGGGTTACCGGTGACGGGGCCTTACATATCCGGCTGGATAGCATTATGGTATCTCCGAGGGTTGGTAAGTCGGTATTTCAGAAGGTTGATACATCAGTAGGGTTGGTAGATGATAGCTTGAATGTCTTGGTGGCTCAATTCCTTGGTTTGGTGGACTATCGGGAACATCTATTGGGTAGTGTCGACTTCCGTGGTAGTACACTGGTTTGGACAAGTCGTGTTCCACATCTTGGTTGAAGTATGCTTCATAGTATCTGTCGCTCATGTTGTCTTCAAGGTAGGGTTTGGCAATTCCGGCCTCTTTTGCCCTGCGTACAAATTCTCTGATATGAGCTTTGAACGACATCTAATATTAGGGGTGGTTTAGAATGTAGAGTGGGAAAGAAAAGTTACCAGCCTATCTTATCCCTAAAACACATAATCAATTATTTCCTATACTTGGATCGAAGCTTGGGTATTGTTTTATGATACCCAATTCGCTAAGATCGATGGCTCTGATACCAACCTGTCACACCCCCGTCTAAGGCCTAGGAACGTGACTCATAAGTTGGTATTATGATTGTAAATAAATCAGAGTTACGTTTAATTGCGGAAGACTTATAAATTTTAAGGATCAAAAATGTAATATTTACATATATCAAAAGTCGGGATTAAAACACCCAACGGTTAACAAAATATTTATGTGTTTATAATTTACAAACCACCATATGTTTAAGTTTAAAAGAAAATCCGAGCCATCGGATTTATATAAGTAGCACTTCGATACTCCAAGCGCTAAACTTGTTCACCTGCAAAATGTAAGAAAATACGTCAGCAACGAATGCTGGTGAACAAGCTGACGCAAAAATAACTCTTTTACTTTATTACCCCTCGAGACTACGCCTGTCTCGGCCCAACGTGGCTTAGGAATAACAAAGTCAAATAACACATTATAAACTAGAGCCTCTACACTAGGTCACCTCACAAACACCGCAACGTTCGACTTCATTAAGTACCCGTAAAAATACACATACGGTCGTACTCCCTGCAGAAGAGCGTCCTACGACCAAGGGTGGTGCGATCATGCCCATACATCGCATAGTACCACCTATGTAAGGATCTATACATATGTATACCACAGCCTGAGGGCTAGGTTTATACCCATAGTTATAACGGTTTTAGAAACACATAGTTCCTTGTAAACAATTTCATATAACAAGTTGACTCTTTTGAAAACAAGTTTAAAAGTTTTGGGGCGTATTCACCTTATCTCTTTAGGATCGGCTTCACTCACCGTCCAAGGGTCTTTCCTTTCTTTTATCTCGAACCTATAGTTACGAGTATAAATATTTGTTAGTCGGATACAAGATCCGGCTTAAGACCTTTAGTCTTATATCTCAATCCTCGATTGAACCTCTAGTTCAATTCTTATTTACTTGAAAACCTCTTGTTTAAAAGTAAATTATAAACCTTTAGTTTATATAAAAAAACCCGACGTTTCTTCTTCTCCAAGAAACGTAATCTTTTATTATTTAAGAATACTCTTTATTCTTTAAATAATATTTTCATAACAAAGAATATATACATATATACTTACACACATATATATGTTATCACATATTCAACATTCAATCTTTCATTCATTTCTTTGTTATGTTTTCTTTTCTTTTCTTTTCTTTTATCGAGGTATCGAGTATAACCTCGACTTAAGGCTTAAGCCTTGAATATAATATTCAATTATATTGAATTCGATATTACGCCTAACCTTAAGTGGCGTATAGAAATCCTAGGGACTTGAGCAGCACTCCGACGCCGCTTTACTTCTCGATCGTCAAACGATTACACTAAACTTCTGTACTCGTCGACACGCTTATCGAGATTCATTGCCATAACAACAACACCTTCTAGGTATGTGGGTGGAGGGTAACACAACTCAAAGGAAACGTCGATACACAAACGAGATATTCGAGGCACACTTATCGAGGAAATCGTGGCACGTATTACGAGGATTTTTTTAGAGAGAGAGTGATATTTCTAGAGAGAGGTTAGAGAGCAGGTTTTGGGATGTGGAAATGATTTGCCCTTGGCCGCTATTTATACATGAAATTTTATGTCCCATCGCGGTACGCGATGGGCTTCTGGGCACCCATCGCGTACCGCGATGTAGCCCAGGTGAGTCACACCCTAGGTCTGCAACGTGTCGACACTTGGCAGACGTTGTGCCACGTGTCGGACACGTGGCGACCGTTGTGCCACGTGTGGACACGTGGCGCACCACGTGTCTCGTTGTCAGACATCCCATCGCGGTACACGATGGGAGTTTCATCTGACTCATCGCGTAGCGCGATGGGTCAGGAAAACTAATTTTTCATTTTTATCCCTCTAGTATGGATTTTGGCAATTTTAGTCTCTAAACTTTGGATAGTTGATACTTTGGACTCTAAATTTTCACGGTGTTACAACAAAGCAGCTATAACCAACTTCCTTCTAAAAGATTGATTCAAATATTCCTTGAAAGGGACATTCTCTCTTTCCTGAAGAGCACTTGACAAGGTAGCCAATCAGAGAATGACAACTGGGTAGTTTATTATAACCATGCACATGGGTAGCTGCCACTTCCTATCAAATGCCACCACGTGTTCATTCAGTTAGAAAAAGCATCTTCTAAAAGATGACAGCTGCACCAATCATATTCCCCATAACCATCGGCTATAAATACTCAACTCATTATCATGAGAATTCATTCACACTTCACATATTACATCAATCACTTAAGTACTTTATCTCTCTAAGAACTTTACTTATTCTCACGCCGGAGGGTGGTTACAGGAAGACCCCCACTCTTGTACTTCCTGTAACGAGCTCACGGTGGTTCTGTTTTGCAGGTCATCATCGTTAGAGCTGTTAGATCCAAACTTCTGTTAACCTAATTCCTATTTCGTAATCCACACCCGATGGAATCATCGATTTAACCTATTCGAAGTTAGATCCGATTTAACCTATTCGAAGTTAGATCCGTCTTTCTTCAACAAGTTTGTCACGTGACATGCTAAAACCAATTAAGCACAAGACAAGTTAAAAGAGGTTATTTTTAATTTCCATATTTAAAATGGAGCTTAAGTCAAACACGTCAGTAATCTTAATGGTCAGTGGTTTACGTTGGATTTTTGAATGTCAAAGGCTAATTAGTGGATTACCATAATTTACTCTCTTATCCAAATATTTTTAAGGATGAAACAGAATTGACCCCAAAGGGCGCAAGTGGATAACCTACATTTTCTCACCTCGTCTACCAAAGTCCACACAACAGTTTCCCATAATATTCGGTAATTTTATGTGAACACTTATTTCATACAAGATGTCGTACATAAACCTCCGACATCTCTTATTTTGATCGAGCCTCCTTCATCATTAAAACAAAAACCTTAAATCAACAAAACAAGAAACGTAGGATTTGCTAGCCTGGTTCCATAAAAGTCTGATCTTGAAATCAAGATCCGACTCCAACCACTAGCATATCCAATTATCTGTTATATGTTTTATTTAGTATTGTTATCGCGGTTAAGGATGAAGGCGGTTAAATACCCTTTTGTTTTGGTCGTATGCTTCTTTTATATGATGATCATGGCCAATTGTAGCCCCTCCAAGTGAGTCTTTACTTTTGATCGGTTCTTTCTATTCCTCGAAAGATGCGTTTGACACCACGGGCTTGAGCTTGATGTTAAACGAGCCATATCAGCTCGGCTCCTTTGTTAAATAACAAGTTGAGATTTGAGCCCAAGCTCGACTCATAAATAAGTTAAGCCAGCTTGTTGCATGACAAGTCAACTCATTTAAATTGAACATTTTTTTTGAATGAAATTTAAATTAATCATTGATATTTATTTTAGCATTTAAGTAAAAGTTATTGTTCTGATTAGTGGCGGATCCATTGAATTTTCTCAGGAATTTTCGACTATCGCTATATATTCACATGGTTCCGTCGAATTATTACACCATAGTAGTACTTACTATTAAGAGGGAACAGCACTACAATAGTACTTACAAAGTGAGCCAAATAACAGTACTCACATTAATTAAATTTTGATTTTCAGTGAAACCATAATTAGCAACAGGAGGGGGCTGTTCAGACACAAGAAACATGATGGCCCATGCATTCCCCATAACATTATTGACAAATGTTGGTGATGTGACCCCAAATGGGCAGACAACCGTCAAAAGATAGCCGGGTGTGTTCAAGGGTTCGGTCACAACACTGTTGGCGGGAAAGGTGGCAAATTCTATGTGGTCACCAACCCCGCTGACAATGATGTGATGAACCCCCCACCCGGTACCCTCCGCTATGCGGTCCTTCAACCCGAACCACTATGGATCATATTCGCCCGCGACATGAACATTAAACTCAGCGGGAGCTTCTCTTTACTAGCCACAAGACCATCGACGGCCGCGGGTCCCACGTCCACATCGCGTGTGGTGCTGGGTTTATGTTGCAAAATATTACGAATGTCATTATTTTTAATATCCATATGTATGATATTACGCCCGCGAAGGGTGGCATGATCAAATCATCCCCTCATCATGTCGGAATAAGGGGAGCGAGTGACGGTGACGCCATTTGCATATTCAGGTCTACTGATGTATGGGTCGATCATTGCTCGTTCGCCGGCTCCTTTGATGGCCTCATTGACATTGTCGCTCGGTCCACGGATATCACCATATCTAATAACAATTTCGTCCGACATGATAAGGTAAACAAATTTTAAACCCTAGTTCTATGCGTTTTCGTGTGATTTTTCTAGGAAAGCTAAATCTGATTTTGAGTTTCAGGCCTTGTTATTCGGTGCAAGCAACGAGACCCCGGACGAAAATATGAAAGTGACACTGGCTTTCAACCACTTCGGTAAAGGTCTCACTCAACAACTGCCCGTGGTGCGATGGGGATTCGTTCTTGTGGTCAACAATGACTACACAATGTGGAAGTGCTACGCGATTGGAGGTGCAAAAGGCGCAACAATAATCAGCCAGGGGAACCGCTACAAAGCCGAGCATGGTGCAGTCAAGGAGGTGACTCACAGGAACCAAGCGGCGAAATCCGAATGGTGCAAGTGGACGTGGAGGTCGGAGGGAGATTTGATGCTTAATGGTGCATTCTTTGTTAATTCACGGAACCCGCATTGGGCTGCAGCCTATAAGGGTTACCCCTTGTTGAAGCCAGAACCGGCTCGTAGGGTTCATGAGCTAACTAACTTTGCGGGTGCCACCCTTGGATGCCGAGTAGGATTTCCGTGTTAATGTTAATTTTATTCATTCCATTTTTAGTGCTGCTGCCAAACACAGCTCATGTTGATTCATGGATTTGTAATTAGATTTGTAGCTTTCATGTTGTTGTATGGTATGTATATGTAGGAAGGGTTAATCCACTAAGAACAAGATATAAAAAAAAATTGTACCTTTTGTTTTTCTTAATATATCATTCATTTATACAAAATGTAGGTATAAATCTGGGTTTTGAAGATGAATGCATTGAGTATTTATGAATGTGTTGTTAGTTAAAAGTTGGGAGTTGTTATTTATTAAGTAGTGAGGATTCCTTTTGTTTGAAGATTTATTTTTGTTTTGGTAGTTACTTGGGATCATGGTTGTAAATATTTCCAACTAGGTGTCGCTTAACTTTGTTTAACCTGATCCAGCCCACCCATATGAGAAATCATATAAAGAGATTACATAATCCTTCTAACAAATTCAGATTACATGCCATATCCAGGTTCATGTTGGTTGATACAGCAATTTATCACGACTTCTTCACAAACAACAAAATTTAACATAAGCGATAACCTTATTTGAGAAAATCTGCAGCAGCAAACGAATATACATAAACCGTTCCGCGCAAAAATATGAAAACCACACTGTCGTGAACCCTGGATTTCTGGTTCTGGGCCACACACTCTGAGATCCACATCAGGTTCTTGATCTCCTGCTCTTTGAGTCTCATATATGCTAAGAACACACCAGCATTCATTTAGGATTTACTAATAATAATAATGATAAGAATAAACGTGGTTCGAGAGTAGGAAGCTGTTGCTCAAAAATCTTGAACTTTTAAGTTTGACCCGAAAGACCCGACATTCGAATAATATTAACCCTTTTCAAATAGCAATACAGCTTGAAAAGGGTCAATTTCAACACAGGATGAAATGCGGGGATCAAGGTCGTCACCTGAAATCATTTTTGTGTATACTTTTTTTTTAAGTTTGAAGTTGGATTATTATTATATAGAAACTGAAGAGGTAGGTCCCAGCAGAGCCCAGTTGGACCCGCAAGACTCACCTTGAAGAGGGACGTCTGCGCAGAAACCAACTGGATCCGCAGGACCAACCATGCTCAGAGACGTGACGTCCTTACGCGCAGTACGCAAGCTGGTCCCGCAGGAAATGCCTCCCGATGGTGAAGGACTCCGCCTGTTCCCGCAGCTTCGGATACAAGCCATCAGGGAAGGCCACCCGCGCAGCAAGGCTACACGCACAAGGCACTTAGCTCTCAATCACTCAGTGTCACCTGAAGGAATGAGCAAAGCCGGGAACACTCCCGCACAAGGGCGGGAGGGGGAATACTCCCGCCCAAATAAGCCAGTCCGTACGATACGGGAAGATCTTCTGTACTGTACCTGACGAGGTATGGGAAAAAGATCTGACTAAAGATACGACAGCTTATTGACCACAGTATGGCGAGCAGCATGCTCCTGTACTGTGTCACTATTAGCCGCTGCCTACTCACCAACTACTGCCATACCACGTGCGTAGCCGGCAGTTGGTGGAAAAGGAATAGTACACAGCAGGCCTGGTCACTATCAGCCGCTGCCTACCCACCAACTACCAGCAGGGCACGTGCGTAGGCCACTGTTGGTGGAACAGGAACACTGTTGCAGCCGGCCACACCTCCTTGGAAACCTACCTTCGGCTATAAATACCACAAATGGTATGACCATCTCATCTTAACACATTATCATCATATTATACCTGATATCTGCTCTAGCAATCTCTTAATATACACTTATATTTAAAGAGCAATCTAGTCTGATTCTCACGCCGGAGGGTGGTCACAAGGAGGAACCCCCCCCTTCTCAGTGACAAGCTCACGGTGTCTCTTTTGTAGGTTATCAGAAGAACCATCTTCTCAGGGTCTAACCCCTCGTGGGAAACAGCTATCTAACCCCCAGGTTACCAGTAATCTGCCCGGGGTCCGGTTAGTGTTTCTTCATTGGCGCCATCCGTGCATAAAAGCTAGAACTTCATTTTTCAACAGTTTTTTCAAACTTCTAAGATGGTTAAAGAAATTCCGGTAACCACAACCCCAGCTACTGGGGGGAATACCGGCAACACAGTTTTTACAAACACTACCCCGGCTACCCAAGCCGGGGCAAGTGAAGTAAATTTTACGAACACTACCCCAGCTACCCAAGCTGGGGCAAGTGCAGTAAATAATCGCTCACTGGGATTCACCGATACCCAGTTAGAGAAACAAACAAGACTCCCCCGCCAAACACTCGATGAAGTTAAGGCATGGGCGGAGGCACGTCAGAGGGAATTCCAAGCTGAGTTGGACGAACGCTTGCGTTCCGTCCAACAGGCTGACGAATTCGAAGATTACTTGGATGACTCGGAGGAATCCGACTCCGACGCGAACCCTCGCCATAGGGCAAAAGGGAAGCGTAAGGAAACAGATTCCCAACCGAGAAGGCATTTTGGACAAGCCTTCAAACCAAAAAGCACAGGTGGAAGTCCACGAGACTTCTCCAAAACATTCAGACCAAACGTTGCAAATGCGGGAACGTCCAAATTTGCAAGGGACATTGCAGAAGCAATTGCCCCAAAAAGTGCCAAACAAATATCCAGCATAGGCACATATGATGGTATATCTGATCCAGACGATCATTTGAACAGGTTCATAGCGGGGGCAACCGTCAGTAGTTGGACGGAACCTACGTGGTGTTACATGTTCCAAATGACGCTTGTGGGGGCTGCTAGAGCGTGGTTCGATCGTCTACCGGTCAACCACATCTACGACTGGGCTGACTTCCAACAGAAGTTTAGCCAACACTTTAGCCAGCAAAGAAAGTATACCGAGGAGCAATGGACGATCCTCAAATGCACTCGAGAGAAAGATGAATCTTTGCTAGACTTCATCACTCGCTTCAACTCGAAGAAGCTAAGTCTGGGTAACATTAGCGAAGATCTTGTTCGCGCTGCCTTTATCCAGGGCGCGAACGACCCAGAGCTCATCTGCACCTTAACGGGTAAAGATGGCATGCCATCCACATGGGATGCCATCATGACAGCAGCTAAACGCTTTGCGGAAACGGAGAAGCAACTGGGTAGAGATCTTCCACAGAGCACAAACCTCTACACCCAGAAAACAAGGGAAGACAACGTCCTTACCGCCCGATTAAACAAAAAGCGGAAGCTAGACATTTGGCAGTCAAGGGTAAACTTTGACACCTCATCCGGCTTGCAGCATCGGTTAGGCGGAAGGGATAACGTACAGTCAAACAAGAACTCCAGATGGACGCCGCTCACCAAAAGCGTCACCGAGATATTCGCCACCGAGGAGCTCCCATGGCCAAAGCCTCAAATAATCCGACATCGTCACAATGCTGATCGGAGCAAATACTGTGACTTTCACAGGACAAAATGCCACAACACCGAAGAATGCATAGACGTAAAGGACATGGTCGAAGCATTCGTCAGAGATGGAACGCTCGCGCACCTCGTGGCGCAATGAACGCTGAGCAGGCTGATGCGTGTAGAACCCCAGCTGGGGAAAACACGAATAAAATTCCAGCTTCAATGTGGAGACTACATGCTGCGTAAAGAACGAGATCCCGAACCAGGTGCGTATCGGCTCGATGGCACTCCCATCCCAACAACATGGAAGGGAGCTCATTTACACATTTTGCATGTAAATCAATTCCAAATTTGTAAAGAAAAGGCCAAGAGCCACTTCTAATGGAAACGATTCTCCTTAAAACATTGACGCTGATGATTTTACATTTTTATGAACTATCAACACGGATATGCCGGTTTTCACCGCATAATTACGTGAAAAGTCGTTGCATGGGGAAGGCGGCAAAACCCGCATAAACCCAAAAAACGACAAACCTTCACGCAGGTCAGTTGAAGGGGAAAAGTTCAGTCCTCCCACTAAATGAAAGTGCCGGTCTATCCGCATGAATCATGAAAAAGGGAACTGAACACTAACCTATTGACAACCGCGCGTCGAACGGTTAATTTATTCAACACGGATATGCCGGTTTTCACCGCATAAATACGTGGAAAGTCGTTGCGTGGGGAAGGCGGCAAAACCCGCATAAACCCAAAAAACGACAAACCTTCACGCATGTCAGTTGAAGGGGAAAAGTTCAGTCCTCCCACTAAATGAAAGTGCCGGTCTATCCGCATGAATCATGAAAAAGGGAACTGAACACTAACCTATTGACAACCGCGCGTCGAACGGTTAATTTATTCAACACGGATATGCCGGTTTTCACCAAATAAATACGTGGAAAGTCGTTGCGTGGGGAAGGCGGCAAAACCCGCATAAACCCAAAAAACGACAAACCTTCACGCAGGTCAGTTGAAGGGGAAAAGTTCAGTCCCATTAAATGAAAGTGCCGGTCTATCCGCATGAATCATGAAAAAGGGAACTGAACACTAACCTATTGACAACCGCGCGTCGAACGGTTAATTTATTCAACACGGATATGCCGGTTTTCACCGCATAAATACGTGGAAAGTCGTTGCGTGGGGAAGGCGGCAAAACCCGCATAAACCCAAAAAACGACAAACCTTCACGCAGGTCAGTTGAAGGGGAAAAGTTCAGTCCCATTAAATGAAAGTGCCGGTCTATCCGCATGAATCATGAAAAAGGGAACTGAACACTAACCTATTGACAACCGCGCGTCGAACGGTTCAAAACAGAATTTCTAACAAAAGGATGAGGAAAACCTACACGCAGGTCAGATAAAGGTAAAGTTTAGCCATCCTACTAAGTGCAAGTGACGGTTCTACCCGCACAATCACGAAAGAGGAAGCAAAACTTCACACCTATTATCTACCACGTTCAAAGGTTAACTTATCCTCAGAAAGGATGAGGAAAACCTACACGCAGGTCAGATAAAGGTAAAGTTTAGCCATCCTACTAAGTGCAAGTGACGGTCCTACCCGCACAATCACGAAAGAGGAAGCAAAACTTCACACCTATTATCTACCACGTTCAAAGGTTAACTTATCCTCAGAAAGGATGAGGAAAACCTACACGCAGGTCAGATGGTAAAGTTTAGCCATCCTACTACGTGCAAGTGACGGTCCTACCCGCACAATCACGGAAGAGGAAGCGAAACTTCACACCTATCTACCACGTTCAAAGGTTAACTTATTCTAAACTCTTGGAAAATTGCTTATTTAAACTAAAGTATGCAGGTCATACAACGTTTACAAAGCAAGGAACCCAACGAAAGTAGCGGTCTCACCCGCAAAAAGATTTATATTTCATAAATATTCATTACAAGAATGGCCGGGTAACTACCCGCCTACAAGAAAATAAATCTATACAAGCTAAATCTATCCTAGCAATGGGAAGGGATCTTCAGGATCAGGCTTCAGGGCCACTTCCACTTGGACCAGCACCATCAGTAGATCGTGGCAGTTCAAGGAAAGCTTTAAGGATAGCTAACCCATCATTAGCAGCAGCAACTTGATTCACAATCTCCACCACCGGATGCGGGAAGGCGGCGTACTGATTCACTGCTTGGTCGTAAACAGCTTCAGTATCAACATTGTACAAAGGGAAGTTGGAAGGCGGGATGCCTTTCTCAACGAACCCTAGACCAAGAAGGAAGCCGACCTTTTCCCCATCCTCGTGAGAAGCGTTGAGGGTTGCGCTCATAGCATCATCGTAAGAGGTCTCAGCAAAGACCCGATGCACAACCTACAAAAGAAAATATATAAGTGTCAAAACCTTTTCTATTTACAAAGAAAAGCGTAAAGACAAGAAAAGCTTACCTGAGACAACGCTTCTCGAAGAAGCCATTCCTTGGCAACCAGGGCTTCTTGGAGGGCAGCTTGAGCTTCGTTACGGGCGCGATCGGATTCACTCTTGTTGAGGTTGGCAAGCAACACTTCTTTAGCCGCAGCCTCTTCGACGCCCTTTAGCTTACGCTCAGCATGGTCAAGCACCCCCCTCTGGTCCAGGATTTCTTGGAGCTTTTTGGCGTCTTCCATCGCCAAGGCATCATGAGCCTGCTGGAGAGCCTCTAATTTGGCTTTAAGCTCCTCATTCTCCACGCGTAGAGGCTCAGCAACAGCTTCAGCCTTGGTGGCCCTCTCGGTTGCGTTCCTTGCAGTTTCCTTAGCCAGCCGAAGCTGTTCATTAACAGCTTGGGCAGCCTTGGAACGGGCCTCAAGTCGAGCCTGAACTTCAACCTCGAGGGCCTTGAAGGCCTTCTCCTTCTCCGCAGCCACTGCGGTAAGTTTTTGGTTCTCCTCCCGGACAGCCCGCGCCTGAGCTACTTCCTTAACGCGAGCTGCTTTTAACTTGTCGTTTTCACGACAAAGCAGCTCGACGCGCGGCTGCATCCGGGCCAGGAGAAACCGAAGCTCATTGCTAAGCCTACCCTCCTGGTAGCTAGCCATGGCTTCCCCCAACGCACCACTAGGAGCAGCGTGACGAGCCCACTCCACGCACTCCACAGGGGTGCGAAGGGTTGTTCCTCGGCGAATGTTCCATCGTGGAACATACACTTCATTGGAATCCGACACTGCAAAAAACAAAAAGCAGTTAGGAAAAGATGATAAAGAAAATATATATATATATATATAAAATGGGCCAAAAGAACCCTACGCACCTGTAGGGTCAATTACAGGCCGATAGCCGCCGAACCCATCACCTGAACCCAACGGAAATCCATCCAAGAGGTCAGGCAGATGGGAAGGTGGCAGAGATTGGCGAGAAGCCCCATGCGTACCTGATGGATCGGCCGTCGTTGCCGATGGCGGGGGCATGGTAGCAGCCGCCGCGGTCGCCGCCGCGGAATCCGCAGCAATAGTAACCGCCGGCTCGGTGAAGGATGCTGTAAAAATAGCACTCACAGCCGGCGGTGACGTCATCACAGCTGGAACAGTCGGCTCAAAGGAGTGAGCAACTGAACCAGCGGAAGCAGGCGCAGGCGCCTGGGTCGACGCCTCAGGTAGGCTGACCAAGCCTACCATCATTGGCGGGGAGGTACCACTCTGCGCTCCACCCTGGAATGCGTCAACATCCACGCCTGCACAAAGAAGATAAGTGTTAAATGATATTAAGCTATGAAGATAAAAGCTAAAGGAAATTTGTACTTACGGGTTTTCTTGAGCCTGAAAGTACGGACGGGCGGGGATGAACCCGATGGAGCCGGCCTCTTCACGCCGGTCACCGTTGTCATCCTGGGCTCTTCGGTGACAGTTGTCACAGCCTCCGGAATGGTGATCTTGTCACCACCGGGATTCCCCGCCACCTCTTCGCTCTCGGTCTCCGAGTCAGACCGAGGCGCTGGATCGGCTGTGGAGGCCACCTTCTCCTTCCCCTTCCCGCCGGCAGCCTTCTTCTTCCGCACCAACGGAGGACCATCTGCGGATTCCTCATCAGAACATACGATTAGAGGAATTCCAGCAGAGGTTTCAACATTGAGGGGTCGAGGGTCGAAGAGCGCCTTACCTGGCCGACGGGCGCTAAGGATCTCATGGCCTAGCGGATAGACCTCCACGAACCGATCCGCCGTTTGTTCTAGGATGGGCAACTCGTTCTCGTCTAGAGCGCGAGTACCCATCCGGGCGGGACCATCAGCCTCCCGCGGGTTCAGGAGCGACTGCAAGTCGTTCCCCTCTGACATAAACAGGAAAGAAGTTAGAAGAAATTCAAAATCAACAAAAAGAAACAAAGCATACCGTAAGGAACAGAGTTCGAACCGTATTCGAGGACGATTGGGATCTTATGCGCATCCGCAGCCTTCCACACCCGGCTCATCCCCAGCATCACCATCCCGGACTCCGCAAACCGGTAAACCGGAGATTGGACCCGAGATATCTTCGCAAACCATTCCGCCTCCTGGTAGTTGGAGGCGTGAAGGCCGGGAAGTGCTTGCCCGTTCTTGAATTTCATGGCAATCGGGATGGCGCGAGCGGATACGAAGAAGAACTCCCGCTTCCACGAGCGAAGACTGCGCTCGGTCGCGCAGATCTTTAAACCCTTAATCCGGGTTGTCAACGTGTACCACCCCTGGATGCACCTCCAAGTATAGAAGGTCATCAGGCGGTCGACATAGGGCTCGATGCCCAAAATCCGGCACACCCACTCGAAGTGGCGAATCTTGGCGATCGCCATGGGGTGCGACTCGGTCAAATGAACACCGTGCCTCTCGAGGACACGGTAAACAAACTTTGTCAATGGGAACCTAAGATTCCCATAAACAAAGAATGCAGCATAAACCCCGATCTTGCCTCTGGGGGCATCGTACACCGTCTGATGGGGTTCAGGAAACTCAGGCTCGAGAGATTCGAGCATGAACTTCCTGACGACGTACCGATACAGATCGCCAGGCAGAGCACACTGGCACTCGCCAGCAGTACTCTTGTCATCGACTGCAGATTCGAGATCACGAGACATCTTGTAAAAGAAGAAGAAAACGATTTCGGGAGAATGCTTGCCTGAAAAGGTGAGTATTCGCCGGAAATCGGAAAGAAGATGAAGAGAAGAGTGAAAGTGTGGATTACAAAGAGCCCTCTACCCCTTTATATACTAATCGCAATTAATGCGATGAAATTAATGCGGAAGAGAGAGAAAACGAAGGTGCAATGAAACTATGACACGTGGCAAAAAGCAAGCTGGCAACAGCTGTTGACAGGACGCATACATTTAATTTCGCGGCCACGCGCCCGAAAAATCGCGCCCACGCGCCTGAAAAAGCGTCTGGAATGACCATGTACTGTCACGTCACCATAACTTCCTGCACGATCTGACACAGTCAGAAGAAACCGTCGCACGACGTTTCAGAGGTTTGGACTGTTCTTATCCTTCCACCAACTCTTCGAATTTCAAAATTCAAAATTCAAAATTCAAAAAGATTAAAAAGTAAGCGGGAAAATACCCCTTACCTTGGCAAACAAGTAACCGTAAGACGGATGCGGTTACAGTGTTAAGGCAAAACCCTTCACATACCTAGCACCCGCAGGGAATTGAAGCCAAGTAAACCTTGGCAAACAAGTAACCGTAAGACGGATGCGGGTACAGTGTTAAGGCAAAACCCTTCACATACCTAGCACCCGCAGGGAATTGAAGCCAAGTAAACCTTGGCAAACAAGTAACCGTAAGACGGATGCGGGTACAGTGTTAAGGCAAAACCCTTCACATACCTAGCACCCGCAGGGAATTGAAGCCAAGAAAACCTTGGCAAACAAGTAACCGTAAGACGGATGCGGGTACAGTGTTAAGGCAAAACCCTTCACATACCTAGCACCCGCAGGGAATTGAAGCCAAGTAAACCTTGGCAAACAAGTAACCGTAAGACGGATGCGGGTACAGTGTTAAGGCAAAACCCTTCACATACCTAGCACCCGCAGGGAATTGAAGCCAAGTATACCTCGGCAACCAAGTAACTATAAGACGGGTGCGGGTACAGTGTAAAGGCAAAACCCTTCACATACCTAGCACCCGCAGGGAATTGACGCCAGGAATACCTTGGAAGTAAAGTAACCGTAAGACGAGCGCGGGTACAGTGTTAAGGCAAAACCCTTCACATACCTAGCGCTCCGCTGGGAATTGAAACCAAGAAGGATCTTCTGGGCAATGCTTGCGGAAACGGAAATAACATCCCCGCATAGCGGGAACGTCGAGAACTACGTTGTTTGAAGCTCCAGGATGGAATTGGTGGTTTTAACATAATTGATCACTATGTTCAAAACTACCAAAACCTCATGGAGAATCCACACAAGTGGGACTCAACGCTCCTGACTTACGAGGAGGTTACAGACCTACCCGCATCATACCCAAAGACCAAGCAGGAAACTCGGGAATTTCTGCAAGTGACAAGGACTTCCGCGGGAGGAATCCCCATGGAAAACCTTAAAAAACCCCTTTTCAAAACCCTCTGCTTAAGTCCAAAAGTTCACCTCACTTTATTAAACACTCATGAGAAGAACATTGGACTGGGGGGACTTGAAGAGGTAGGTCCCAGCAGAGCCCAGTTGGACCCGCAAGACTCACCTTGAAGAGGGACGTCTGCGCAGAAACCAACTGGATCCGCAGGACCAACCATGCTCAGAGACGTGACGTCCTTACGCGCAGTACGCAAGCTGGTCCCGCAGGAAATGCCTCCCGATGGTGAAGGACTCCGCCTGTTCCCGCAGCTTCGGATACAAGCCATCAGGGAAGGCCACCCGCGCAGCAAGGCTACACGCACAAGGCACTTAGCTCTCAATCACTCAGTGTCACCTGAAGGAATGAGCAAAGCCGGGAACACTCCCGCACAAGGGCGGGAGGGGGAATACTCCCGCCCAAATAAGCCAGTCCGTACGATACGGGAAGATCTTCTGTACTGTACCTGACGAGGTATGGGAAAAAGATCTGACTAAAGATACGACAGCTTATTGACCACAGTATGGCGAGCAGCATGCTCCTGTACTGTGTCACTATTAGCCGCTGCCTACTCACCAACTACTGCCATACCACGTGCGTAGCCGGCAGTTGGTGGAAAAGGAATAGTACACAGCAGGCCTGGTCACTATCAGCCGCTGCCTACCCACCAACTACCAGCAGGGCACGTGCGTAGGCCACTGTTGGTGGAACAGGAACACTGTTGCAGCCGGCCACACCTCCTTGGAAACCTACCTTCGGCTATAAATACCACAAATGGTATGACCATCTCATCTTAACACATTATCATCATATTATACCTGATATCTGCTCTAGCAATCTCTTAATATACACTTATATTTAAAGAGCAATCTAGTCTGATTCTCACGCCGGAGGGTGGTCACAAGGAGGAACCCCCCCTTCTCAGTGACAAGCTCACGGTGTCTCTTTTGCAGGTTATCAGAAGAACCATCTTCTCAGGGTCTAACCCCTCGTGGGAAACAGCTATCTAACCCCCAGGTTACCAGTAATCTGCCCGGGGTCCGGTTAGTGTTTCTTCTGAAACATAATAATTTTGAAAACAAAATAATAGTTCCTTAATTATGATTACAATATAAATACAATGATAAAGTAATTTCTTTTCCTTCTTTCTTTTTTTTTTGAAAGGATAAAGTAATTTCTTGATGAAATGATTTTAAGAAGTTTCGTGTTGAAATAGATTTTGGGTGACTTGAAAGTTGAGTGTAAATGAGCCGAGACAAGCCTGAGCTTGACTAGGCTCAAAAGCAATAAGAGTGCTTTCAGCTTGTGAATGGTTTTTCTGAGCCCTAGCAAGCTCGACTTGTTTATTGTTTATTAATTAATTTATATACATTTTAATTCATCATCATCATCATCATCGTACTCAGTATTTCCACCAATAGCAAAGCTATGGTAGGGTTTGATGAGGGAAGATGCAGACAACCTTACCTCTGCCCCATAGGGATAGAGAGGCTGCTTCCGGTGAGACGTCCGGCTCGATAGTAGTTTTGCATCAAGCCTTAGACATAAGGCACATAGCACTCAATCATCGGGACACCGGCTGATTGGTGCATGCACTCTTGTCTTTCGGCTATCAACGCCACCACATGATGCCTGATTAACCTTCCGTCACTTTTAACGTTCTTTTCACGAGATTAGTAAAATAACGTCAAAATTAGTGCAACTTCACTTTTGCCCACCCGGAGGGTTCACACATATATACGTTATATGCGCGCACCGCAAGCAGGACATATTATATACATTTTAATTACTTATATATATTTTTTAAATATAATTTTTCACATAACAAGATACATATTAGTTAGTTATTTTTTATCACGATTTTATACATAATAATTGTTATTATATAAATATATATTTATCGTATTCAATAAAATTTATATAAATAATAGGCTCGTTAGGCTCGTTACCAGGCTCGAGTTCGATTAGTGAAGTTCGGGCTCGTTTATTGAACTAGCTTATCATTAGGCCCAGGCTCAAGCTCATTTTGAGCTCAGCTCGTTACGAGCTTTTAATGAACGGATCTCGAGCAGCTCACGAGCGCCTTGACTCATTTATAGCCCTACATTTCAACCCAATTGACCTGTTCTACATTTGGCTAGATTTCTCGATTTGACACATTTGAGATATAACAAAAGCCAAACTGAACCATTCATAAGTAAATGGGTTGACATTGCAATGTATCATATTAAGAATTCTAGGGGTGTGCATGTGTCATTTTGGGTCGGTTTTGACGCAAAACCGCCACCATAACCGAACTTTATGTTAGCCAATGAAAGATAACCATAGGTTATAGTTAAGTTAGTTATGGTTAATTGGTTTTATATGTTCATAGGGTTCGGTTATGGCCGGTTAACTATAAACTAGAATTAGTTGAAAAGACCATTACTATTGGTTTGTACTTTTATTTGTCACAAAAATTACACTTGAGGCCAAAATTGTAAACAAAACAAGACAACTTTAGTATGTTCAACCAATGGGACAGAAAAACTAATCAAAATTTTTTAATTGTTTTGATGCCACTAGGCCTCTCTTTTATAAGGTCACTGAAACATAACATTTTCTTGAAGTAGCAATGTGGGCAAGTCAGTTACAATTCGGTTATTTGCACACACATCCCAACATGAACATGTTTACAGATAGTTGTAGTTCCTGTTTATGGTGATATTAACAGCTCTCTGCTGTCAGCCTCAAATGCCAGAAGATGAGACATAGTTTCAGCAGTCGCGCCACCTAGTTTCTGTTTACAAACTAATGTTAGAACAGGAATTTGTAGATTCTAAAATAATCAGAAAACGCTTACCTGGCAAAACTGGTAGAAGTCTTCAAGATACGCTTTGTAATAATAAATCAGTAGTACCGTTTCGAAGGTAAGGAGCGTATTCGGTAGCGGTTAGGTGCATGTTGATGTCATCTAGGGTTTGACACTGGCAGAGATTGTTGTAATCAGCAGCGGTCAACAGACCAGATCTGTGTCCTCCAACGGTAACTGCCGTCAATGTTGAAGGTCATCGCTTCCAATCCATACATCTTTCATTCAATTCAATCAATCAATCAAGATCTCTCTCGAAGACGGCTTTCTTTGTTTCTTTCTTCGGATCAAATCATACTTCAGGTATTTTTGTATAGAGAATGAACTATAAATGCTCTTACTCGGTTTAAAAAGGAACTTATTTATGTAACATATTATTAAGACCATCTTATCTTCACATTAGTTGGTATGCCCCCTTTGTTCTACTCACGAACACCCGTTGGAGATGCTATAAGAGCATTCCCAATGCATGTTCTTTAGCTTATGTGAAGGAGATATGAGGAAGGGCCGTTGTTGTTAAAATTGCCATAAGCAGGGTGTGTGAGGATGAGAGGGTTTTTCAAGCTACATTTGTTTTGTTTTTTTAAGGGCAAAGCCTAGGCATGATGGAAAGTGATTATGTGAAGGCATTTTTTGAGAGTCACCATGTGAATGTTCGGTCACTTACACTATTCTACAAACCTTATTTTAATAATCATTTCAGCTCATAAACGTACGTGTTTATATTTTACACATTGTCGTTAACTTTTTCAACATCTGCCCATCGCCTCCCCAAACTTGTATGTCCACCTATAACGCTCCCTCAAGAATCTAACACGAACGAGCATTGCACAACCATACACAAGTCAACTGTAACATCCCCAAAAGTTGGATGTCACGTATGTTAGATTTACACAATCCATATAAACAGAATATATTTTATTAACATTAGACGAGTGCCCGCCCCATGCAGCGGGAAACACAGATCATGGTAATTACGTAATAACTTTATGGGTATTAATTGTTCGGTTGAAACCGTAAAACCGTTCAATCCGGTCATCGGTTTGATTTCACAATTAATTTATTTTCTTTAACTTTTGGCCATGGATATCTTGGTTTTCGACGACAAAAAACTGTTATTAACGGTTTGACTCACGATTTAATTTAAAAACTATCAAAACCAGACCGCAAACACCCATACATAAAATGTAATTTTTTTAACTAAATTAAACTATAACAATACTATACTCAAATTAAAGATAAAAATATGCTCGTTTTTATGGTGTCATTTTTTAGAAAAATATTAAGATATGAAAAAGTTATTAACGTTTAAAAATTATTGGGGAAATTGGGTTATAAGTGAAAATTAAAGTAAGATATATGTAAAAGATTAAGGGTCATAGTTGTAATTATGTTTTAATTTTAACTACAGTTGAGAGGACAATATTGTAACTATATTAGATAAACGTGAGTTTTAATGTGAGAATGACTCTTTTGTCCTCATTCAAAGTTGTACAATGTGCAATATTTCTTGTAAATTCCTTAATGTAAAGCGTCTTAATTTGCTGATTATTATATATCGTAAAGATAAAGATATAGTGGGAAGTTTAAAATAAACTCTTAAATTTTAAAATAGAACATGTGCAAACTTTCAAAAATAAAGTAGTATAAATTAATAAAGTATGTCTCTTTATTCGTCGGGTAGTCGTGGATGCCTTCTATCACACTTTCATTTTTTCCTTTGCTACTCGAGGCTTCAATTTCCTAAAATGCATGCTAAAAATGGTCAGCTTACACTAGTGATGAATTACTCTGATTTTCATTGTCCAAAAAGTCGTTTTGTTTGTTTGGATATTCGATGAGTTCCATAACATAGGGTGGTTGTAGGCACCACCTTAATCTTCAATTTCATCCCCTAAACGTGATGGTTATGGGTGTGCACAGTTCGGCTCAGTTAATAGACTCAACCAAATGAACCAATCGGTTTCGGTTATTCGGTTCAGTTTATTATGTTTTCAATTAATAACCAAAATCTAATTTGGGCTAACTATTTTCTTAGAAATACATGAATTGGAGATATAAATACATGAAATGGTCTTTTAGATACGTGTAATGATGGTATGAAACATGAAACGCATGAAATATATGTATAAAGTTAGAAATATATGATAATACGAATTGTTCGGTTTAGTTCAATTATTTTCGATTAACCGAGGGTACAAAAAGTATCCGATAATCGCTTTCCAGTTGTTATTGGTGTTGTCAAAATTTGGTTCAGTGTGGTTATTGCTCACTCCTAGCGACGGTTGTGGAGTTTTTTTTACTGTGGGTCGTTGGTTTTCTAATCAATTTCTCTCTACCTCTCTTTGATTTCTCTTCGTTGGAAATGGAGTTTTTTCAAACGAGATTGATCGTGGGTGCTTTAGAGGTGAATTAGGAAATGGGTTGAAATTAGGGTTGAATCGATGGTGAGGTGTGTAATGGTTGGTCTAAATGTGTGGGTGAGGTCGGATCTAGGTTTGGCCAGAAAAATTGGAAAGCATTATAATGAAGAAGATGGTGGTAATGGACTGATGGTAGCCAGTGGATGTGTCTTAAAAGAGAGAAAAGAGATAGAGGTGGGGCACATATCTTTTAGGGTTCTTGCTTTATTGGATTTAATTACTTCAAACATTCACTTGTTGGCCGGGAACAATACTCCAAATTAAGGAAATGTTTACCACCACTTTCAAATTTTCCCTTATTTTCTTATGGCACTCCTGAATTAAGGGGATCGGTTAGGTTTCTTGTTGAGATGTCATTTTCTAAATGAAGTGACATGCTTATGTGAATATTTTTTAACTTGTGGGTAACACACCACAATTTGATCTTTCTTCTATATAAAACCCTAACCTCTATTCAACCACCACCCACCCACCCACCCAACCACTATCACACCCCGATCAAAAGCGACAGAACATGCCGGGGCACTACAAGATTGTTTCAATCCACATGACATTATTAAAGTGTTAATATTTAAACAATAAATTCATTTCATTTAACATCATAACGCAACACAACTTGTTCATTACAAATAAAACAAAGTACAAAATAATAAATAGTTTCATTTAACTAATGACCTAACAGTCCAAAATAAGAATAACGTTTAGAAATCTTCATTCAATCGATAATCAAACCTGTAACGTTGCATAAATATATTTTGTCAATACGAATGTTGGTGAAAAATTCCATGATTTTTGTATATATAATATGAGGCAAAATTCACAATTATTATGTTAAAATAATAACAAAAATTGCGGTATATAAATCATAAATAAATGAGGCTCCTTTCTAATAGGTAAAAATACCAAATTACAAGGAGGAGCGTATGATCATACTTATTGAGGATGAGGATGAGGCCAACCAACAAAAACAATAAACATTTAGCAGTTAATCATATGAGACATATAACACACAATCGAGCAATTATTCTAACTAACACATAAACTAGAGTTGCGGTTTGAGAATCCAAGTCTTAAATCATTTTTGTTTAAGTAAGAATGCAAGCTACCCCCAATGTATAAAAGCGAAAACAGGGATGAAATTACTTACTTGGACAAAGTGGCGTCGATGAAGAAAACTTAGAATAATAATCTTCAAGAAAGCGAGCCGACGGTTTAACAAGTGTGTCCTAGGTTGAAAGATCTTGAGTTAATATTGAGTCTTGAATATGGAATATACATTATAGAAAAGTGCATAAAAACAAGGCTTGGGTTTTCGGGAGTTTAAATTATATTTTGAAAAATAACGTTAACTAAAGTAAGTATAATATAAAATGGGTTTTACATGAAACTGGATCTTTGATGTTTAGTGTTACTCAACCTTTGTTAAGTTTTACATAGGGGAGTTGGTTTAGTGCTAGTGTGCATGATCCCTCTAATATAAGCATCAAAATCCGATTTGTAAAGATTCGTTCGGATTAGTCGGTTCGGGACTTTATAGAGCAACAAATCCACATCCAACTTCCCAAAACATTTAATTATATGAATGGCTTCAACAAAATTAGTAGCTTAAACAAGTTTGAGAATTTTTATTAATTAAAGTTCCAAAGTTAGGTTTAAACGAGTGTAAGTCGGCCCGATTTCCCAAAACATTTAAATATATGAATGGCTTCAACAAAATCAGTAGCTTAACACAAGTTTGAGAATTTTTATTAATTAAAGTTCCAAACTTGGGTTTAAACGAGTGTAAGTCGGCCCGATTTCGGTATAAACCCATGTTTGGTTCCGACATACCATAAAATTAGAAATATAAATAATATAAAGTGAAACATGAGTTAAAAGGGTTTGGAAAGATTTTTGGTGGTTTGAACGGTGACTAGCTCGTTAAAACGAGTAGTTCAACTTTTACTCGGTTTTTACTCGAAACTTGGTTTAAGCCAAGATTTATTCCAACACTTACAACATCTTAGAAATATAAAATAAAACATAACTAAAAAGATAGACTGAACTTTTGGTGGTTTGAACATTGACTAACTTGTTAAAACAAGTGTTCAGTTTTACTCGGTTTTTACCCGAAGCTTAGGTTCAAGCCAAGATTTGTTCTACACTTTCATATCAACCATATAATAACTAAAATATAAAGAAAAACTCATATCTAAATTGTTTTATGCAACATGGTAGCTTAAATTTTAATTAAAGTGCTTAAACGGATGTTCGGTTTGGTTCGGTCCTTGACTCGGTATGAAACCGAGGATGGTTACCACATTTCCAACACCATAAAACTAAAATATAAATGATAACTCAGATCTAGAATGCTTTCATGCAACATGGTTGTTCAAAAGTTAATTAAAGTGTTTAAACGAGTGTTCGGTTTTGGTTCGGCCCTTGACTCGGTATGAGATAGAGGATGGTTACCACATGCCCAAAACCATAGAACTAATAATAAACTAAAATTTTCGGATCTAAACTCAAACAAGAAAGTTAAGCGAGTAAACTTCCCGAAAATGACCCAAATAGGCCTAAAATGCATAAATATGTGTTTGAATGACCACAAGCCTTAAATAAAGATAAAAATGATTTCATAACATAAAATAACTTAGAAAAACCGAAATATCAGAAACATATATCCGAAAAGGATTGAAATGCAAGAATCGACGCTATTGACTTTTAGAGTCAAACTTATGCAAAACTAACTAGAAAAACTTACAAGATCAAACACTTTGGGAGAAGAAGATGAAAATGGGCAGGAGAAAATGGACTGCCTAGGCTATCGATGAACCTTATTTAATGTTTCATTTTTGTTGGATTATTACTTTTCGTTATGGTATTATGAATCAGTAAATTGTTTGGTTTATTTAATTGATGCATATGTGTACTTGGTTTTTTATCTAGTTTTATTATTCTACATTATCCTTGGTGATTGTTTAATATAATATGATTTAGTTAGGATTTGTTGATATTGATAAAAGAAAGGGCTTATTATCTTCCTTTGTGGGATAAACTATTCTATCGGGGTGTGCCAAAGCTAGATTTTAAATGTAATTATTATGAACAAGTTGAGTATAATCATGAACATAAGGTATTTACGATACTTAAATCAACACATCATTTAATGTATTATATGAATTTCTCTTGATCGACAATATGCCTGTGTTTGATACATTCAAGCACTTGCCTGATGAAAGCCTAACAGTGATGACTGAGAGATTTTTGGATCTGTTGAAGGCATTGGATGAAAACACAGTTCATGTATCAAATGAAGAGGTTAAAGATAGATTGTTTTACATTCTTTATGTTCAGGATTCTGGAGTTATTCTTGGAAATATTATTTCAACATCATCATCCGAATCTTCTCAGTCATCAGCGGTGTCTGATGAGTTTCCTATTTCATCAGAGGAATTATTGTCTTCGGATTTGTTCTCAACATGTGACACCATATCATTTAAGTTTGAAGTTTATTAGAGATGGTTAATGGATTTGAATAAAGCTCATGTTGATGATGACTAGTCTATGGTTGCTGATGATATATCCAAGCAAACATCATCAATGAATGTTAATGAAGATCCAAAAGCAATGGAGCTTATCACGTCTACCTAGGTGATTCTTCCTGGTAATCTTTATGGATCATATGATTCTATGCCATCGTCATCTAAGGTATCTTCTAAAGCATGTGATTCGTTTATTTGTGACACTTGTGCTAAGAATTCATCACAAATTGAGTGTTCTCATTGTGGCGAATACAATTCTGAACTTGAATCAATTCGTCACCATAATGAGAAATTAGTATTAGATTTAACTCTCATTCATGATAACCATCTAAAAGTGATTACAATTGTTCGACAATCTAACGTTAAGCTTGATGCGTTGCCTGTTAGTAATCATTGTATGAAAGCTGAGGTTTTAGTTAATTTACTCATTATTGAAAATCAGATTCACGGGATTTTAAGACTCAGAACCAAAATAAATGTGCTAGAAAATGAGGTGATGGAGTTAAAGAATAAATTGGGTAAATTTAGAAATTCGTCTTTTCTACTCAATGAAATTATTGAAGTTAACAACAATCACCAAAAGGGTGGTAAAACAGGTTTAGGGTTTGTTGAAATTCCTTATCCTTTTTCATAATGACTACACCATACAACCAGACACGATAAATCTAAAAGGAGTGGACATTAACTATCCACTGAAAATAGAACCTACTGTGACTGTGAGTGAGGTGAAAATAAAGAAAGAGGAGAAAATTCAACCAGCTGACCCAAAAAAGACAGTCAAGAAAGAAACAATTTGTTTAACTAAAAAATCTCATATTCAAAGCAATATGGTTTTCTGTCAAACTAATAATTATATTCTTATTGAAGATGTGGTTGAACCAGTAGTGGTTCACTAGAATGAAAATATACTTGTTGAAAATCATATTCTTTATGAACCACAAACAGCTGAGAAATCAAAAACTGGTAAACCATAATTGGTTGTTACACCAAAGACATGTGAGAAGAAGGTTGTTTCTGAAAAAATATCAAAATCATTTTCAACAACGAGTGTTAAGGGTAAAAACTAGAAAGTTTATAAATTAAAAGGTGTTTACAAGATGTTTGCTACTGATCTCTTTCCGATAGCTCTTGTTAAACATGAGTGTGTTGAAAAAGTTTATGATTGTGATCACTCAGTTTTTGTTAATTGTTATACATCAATGATGCTTATTGGGAAAGGAAAAAGATAAAATCAAAACCCTAAAAGGAATCCAAACCCCAAAAGGAATCCAAACCAGTGTTGTTTCAACAGAACAAATCTACTGGTTCCGATGTATTGAACAATTTTGCACAATGTTCAAATCTTGAGTTTTTCTGAAAGAAAAATCATGAAAGAAATTCAACCTTCCGTGTCTAAGCTTGTAATAGAGTCATCTTCGACGCACGGTGAATTGAGAAATGTTTTTATTGTAATGTCAAATGACACTTGATTGTTAATTGTCCTTACAAGAGAAGACTCAAATTTCCTGATGCTTTTAACAAAGTTTCATAAATTTTTGGTCAATTTGAGACACTTGAACAAAAAGCTAAACAACAAAGAGATTATATTAATTCATTGTTAAAATCCCCTGAAAAGTCTCACAGTTCTTACGATGTTAAGTTTTTGAGACAACAAGCTGATAAACCGTTACAAGGTTGGAAACCAAAGATTCTAACTGTATGTGATGATCATGATGAGGATACTGGTTGATATGTATGTATATATATATATATATTGTATATTTTATAATATTTTATTGTTTTTGTTCGTTTTTAGTTAAGATTTATATACTACTAACATATTTGTGTTTTATAGGTTTCGGAAGTTGAACGTAGTTGAAAAGGGCGAAAACGAGTTAAAATATGCCTAAACGTAGTTGAAGGAGAACCGGTCGGACCGGCAGAAGCCGATCTAACAAAACACGCCGTGCCGTGCGGCCAGTCTTGTGCCTTCTGGTCGCGCGACGCCTAGACAACAATTTTCCAGAATATTCACGAATTGGTCAGGTTTTGGGCCCTATTTCATTATATAAACAACTTTAACCTTAACCTTAACCTCAAAAAAGTACCCTACAACCAACAGACGAATTTGGAGTTTCTTGGAGCATATATTCAAGTTATTTGGCGGTTTTGAAGGCAATGAAGCATCCGGTGAAGAGCTTTATGTTCGAGATTGAAGACTACGGGTTTAATCACCTTTTATATTCCGTTTTCATTATTTTCACCATGTTTTCTTCAATTATTTTTTTGTTTGATTTTCAGATGCTAAGATAAACATTATAGACTGCCTAGGCTATCGATGAACCTTAGTTAATGTTTCAGTTTAGTTGGATCATTACTTTTCGTTATGGTTTTATGAATCAGTAAATTGTTTGGTTTATTTAATTGATGCATATGTGTAGTTGGTTTTGTTTGATCTAGTTTTATTATTCCACATTATCCTTGGTGATTGTTTAATATAGTAGGATTTTGTTAGGTCGTCTACTGTGTGTGTTTTGACTAGTTTGTGATTGAATTCGAATAAGATCATAAGAATAATATTATTAGTCAAACGAATGAAAGTGTGCAACTAGCCTAGAAAGCTGTAAGGTGATAGGTTATATGTTTGATCTTTGTTGATTGAGATTCCTAGATTTAGTTCTTCCTAAGGAGCCCATCTAGGTTTAATTGATTAACATTGTCTAGCGAGTTAATTGAGTTTATTATATTACCTTTGATTTTCGCGCTGTAAGGTAGGATTTCACTATAAAGGTACTCGTTCATAATTATTTAAATGACCGTAAGGGATTTTAATATATAAAACTGGTGTGTCTTAAAACTTATTAGAAACACATAGGTGCATTCTTGAGAAGGGTCAGGGGTCCTGTTCGGGTTTTCTTTTAAGTGTCTATTTTATGATCTCAGTTCCATAACAATTATTTTCCAACTATTTGATAACTGAAACTTTGGGGATTCCTGCCTAGGTGGTTTTTCTTTATTATCTGATCAATCAAATTAAATTGTCTTGTGTTTTATTACTTGTTTTTTCTTAATTAGTTATTTTTATTAGTTTAATATTAGTTAATTTAAAACCTCCTTTTGATAATTGTAAAATAAATAATCGTGTCAGTTTGTCGAGTCTAATTAGTTCATATACGTAATTTAAAGAAACTCGTGGGTTCGATATCCAGACTTACTTAGCTTTACTAGAGTCGATCGGTTCACTTGTCACTCAATAATTTAGTCGAGTTTTAAAGATTCTAGAGTATTACTTAGTGTCTAATTTAACGTAATTTAGTTAATAATTATTTGACTACTCCCAGCACATCACTAAGACTATTGTCTGGGTTCATGTTTCTTATTAAATCATATAGTTTTTGTGTAGGGATATCCAAAAAGGTCTATCAACACTATATGGATTGTTGCTAAATCAAAGTTTTGATAGTGGATTATCTCGGCATATTGGTTTAGTTTGATTTGATTGATACTTGCAAAGATTTAAAATTCATAAAATTTTTAGTCGGCAAACTTGTTCACCATTCACACTTTTAATTTCAAAATTTCTTTTTCGTGAACAAGATCTAAAAAGATTTATCCATGTTGGAAGATCGCTTTTTGTTTTTCGTTTTTTTTTGTTATTTTTCTGCAAATTTTTGTTATTGTTTGTATTTTTAGGGAGAGAGAAACAGAAAAGTCCAAAAATATTGTGTTTTCTGTATGAAAAATATAAATATACAACAATATGTTAATTTTTAAAAATATAAAATTTGAGAAATGTGATCCAACATAAAATAGGAAATGATAGTACATTGACTTAGCAGACCTATCACATGGATAAACTAGACTAAAAAATGTCGTTAGCTCAACTTCTTGATGTGTAGGATAGGCTTAGCAGATCGTATATCTGCTAAAAAGATATAACCCTAAATGATTGTCACAAATTTAGTGGTATTACCTCTTGATGCCGAGCTAATATCTATTTTAAGTACAAAATGTTTAAAGATTGTTTTGTGTACATGTGTTCATTTTGCAAAGAAATTATGCTTATCTTTTTCTTTTATTTTGCAAAGAAATTCAACTTAATTTTTTCTTTATTTTTTCTTAAGTCTTGGATCCTCTCTACATGTAGTAATACCGATCTCAGGGTTAAGACCTAAGTATTCTGCTTTATTTTCTTGGTGTTTCGTACAAGCCTTGGATCTTCTTTGTGAAAGTCATGTATCGAACTGGAGGTTAAGGCCCTGTACAACTTCAACTTATTTTATCTTTTTATTTTGTTAAAATAGTACCTTATCTGTGTGTAGAAATATCGACCTTAAGGGAAAATTTTAACCTTCTGCTTTATTTTCTATTTGTTATTTTTTCATGGGTCACATATAATCATGTTAAGAAAAGAAAAATGTATACATGTGAAATTCACTGTATAAGATATACAAATTGTGTCTAATAGATGGGGTCCACATAAGATTTGTGGCTAATTGAATCTTAATACGTATCGTAAAGCTACTAAAGGATATGTATAAAGTTTAAAGTGGATAATTATATCTGCAATCATCTTTGGATTATGTGCATAATAATGTCGAAATTGAAGTGGAGCCTAGGACGTTACTAGTCAATATGATCTCATGTTGTGATCTTTCACACAAAAATATAAATTATTTTAACCACTTTAATTTCTTTTTGTTATTTTGAGAAAAATACAAAAAGATTTTAGGTGTGTTTTGATATAACCTTTGAAAAATCAAAATATTTTGGGTGTGTTTTAGCATAAAGTTAAAAAAGTCAAAACTATTTTTCTTTCCAATTTATTTTTGATCTTTTGACAAGTGATATACAATTTCAAATTGTTTTTGCCGAGTTATTAAAATGTTTTCACCATTACACATTTTTATTCATAAAATTTTGCACTCAAAATGCTAAATCAAGATAAATTATACGGTTTATTAATGTAATGTGTTGATTGACTGTAGTTTTGACTGAATGATGATTTACTCAATTCTTGAATCTTCTCAAGATGGTGAATTTAAGTTATGCCCGAGTGTTCGAGTTAAGGGGAATTGAAGATGCTGATCGTATGCACAAGATTGATGCTGATAAAGATTAGAGACGTACAACCAATGCCAAGGGGGATTTTGTTGGTGAATTTTCTTCATGGCATTATATGTATAAAGACCATGTGACGATCAAGTGAAAGAACAACATAAAGTGACAAGGACTAAAGATTAACGAAATCCAGCAATTGTCAAGGGGGAGTCTGTTAGTACATGAAATGTGACAAGTGCTGGGAGTTGAACCGACGTGTCATTTAGCCTTTTAATTAGGTCTTAATATGTGTTTAGATTATTAAATGTCTTGGTAATTAGTGATAGGAGCCTGTAAGTCCCGAATCTGGATCACTACAATTATGATACCAATAAACAAGTATTGGTGCGGAAATCCAATACTTGATGACTCAAGAACACAAGTAAACACAAGAACGTAACACGGGATTGCTTCAAAACACACGTATGTTTATTATACATCGGGTGCTTAAGCATGATTACAACTCGTCTAGTATGCACGTAGACGGCCAAAATAACACCAGTGAATGAACGAACAACCTAACCCTATACAAAGCATATCCTATATATAGGGAACCAACACACCTAGCCCAAAAACTAAACTAAAGCCCACCGACATCCTAAAGGGATCTCGGTTTACATATTAGCCTGTAGCCCAGCCCACATTACAAGTTTAAATCAAACATATATTGACTAAGTACAAACCACACAAAACTAGGCCCAACAATCTCCCCCTTGGTTTGTAGCTTTGTCTTCAGTCATGCTCCATGTAGTCAACATCCGCATCCTTTAACTCACCTGCCCAAAACTTTCACCTGATAATGGATGCAACCATGCTTGTGTATTCTTTGGCGGCCGTTTCAAAGATCGGTTCGGCAATAATCTGGAATGTGTTTAGAGTGTGAATGTCCTTCTCTCCAAACTTGAGCAGATCCCTTGGATCAACAAATCTATACTGCCCCTTGCCCTTTTGTAGTTTGACAACAGCGGTGGCAGTTGCACTGTCATAGATCCAGAATCTTATATTGTCCAAAGTACCGTCTGGAATTGCATCAGGTACAGGAATGTGGGTGGCTTTTGTTGTAGCAGACCACATGACATTGACCCTTGTTTTTCCTGTCTTTGGATCTATCACCCCCTTTGCTTTCTTTAAGAATGACTCAGCTGTTGTTATATTTGGGAAGCCTCTATCAACCTGACTTCTCAGAAAGTTCCAAAAATCTCTACCACGTTTATCATTTGATGGATTAGTGAAGGGGGAATTTATCAAGTCACTTAGATCCACCTTCATCTTTTTGTAATACTCTGTGTTCCCAGACTTTCTCTTAACCCGCCACATACTTTTATCAGCATCAAAGCCCCATGACACGATTCCCGAACGATCGCTATATTTATCTGAGAAGTTTTTCTGGAAGGTCATGATGAACTTGTCTGGATGGTCTGATGATTCAACATTCTGGTTTGAGTTTTTCATCACCATCAGCTTTTTCCGAACTCGATCTGACTTTTCTTTGGTAATTGGTGGTGCAGACATATACTGTCTCAAGGTCTCAGACTCATAAATTTTGCCGGCTGGGCGAATAGGAGAGCTCTTACCTTGATTAACTATGGGTGTTTGAGATGCCACATCATCGTTGCTTTTAAACTTATCTCTAAAATTTGAAATAGCTTTTGTTGGAGGTCAAGATACATTGCCGTTAACCCTCCCATACCAGATTGCAACTATTTAATCTTGGAATCCTTTTCAGAGTTGCTCGCTTCCAGTTCTTGAATGCGGACATCCTTGACTACCGAATCTTGATCGAGTTCAAAGACTCGATGTTGTAATGCGTGAATGTCAACAGGAGCATCTTCAAGAAAAACTCCCTTACCCTTGTTCTGAAAGTAAGTTTCTTGCATGGCAAGAACTTTAGCAATCTTGTCTGACGTACCTGAGCTTGACTGACCCTGAGCAGCTGGGCCAGATGAACCTGAGGGAATATCCGCAGTATCGGTGTGTGGAATATCTGTCTTGAAGTCAAAATCACTAGCAAAGTCACCAAACATCATATCTTGAAATGACGGCTCTACAGTAGATGCATCTTGTTCAGCTTGTGTTTCTGGAGCATGTGACTCAGGTTGATGAGTTTGCTCTTGTAGGCTGGTGGTTGTTATTTGTGTTGGTGTTGTGGTTGTTGCTTCAGCTTTACTGTCCAACTCGATAGATCTCGGATCAATCCTTTTACGTTTACGAGGGATGAGTTTAGCGGTTGGTTATTCACTCAAATCTTCTTCAATGTTTTCATTAACTGACTGAGGAGGTTTCAAAGCAGTTGACTGTAATAAAGCTTTGGCAGCTTCAAGAGCACTTGATTTCTCAGCACTTGGAGAGGTGTCTGTCTGACGGAATATCTGCAGTATCGGTGTGTGGAATATCTGTCTTGAAGTCAAAATCACTAGCAAAGTCACCAAACATCATATCTTGAAATGACGGCTCTATAGTAGATGCATCTTGTTCAGCTTGTGTTTCTGGAGCATGTGACTCAGGTTGATGAGTTTGCTCTTGTAGGCTGGTGGTTGTTATTTGTGTTGGTGTTGTGGTTGTTGGTTTAGCTTCACTGTCCAACTCGATAGATCTCGGATCAATCCTTTTACGGTTACGAGGGATGAGATCAGCGGTTGGTTATTCACTCAAATCTTCTTCAATGTTTTCATTAACTGACTGAGGAGGTTTCAAAGCAGTTGACTGTAATAAAGCTTTGGCAGCTTCAAGAGCACTTAATTTCTCAGCACTTGGAGAGGTGTCTGTCTGACGGTGTTCTGTCTCATCTTCTTCATCATTAGAAATCTCAAAAGCTGCAGCACGTGGTTGAACTAGTGCCACATGCTCATCAGCAACCTGAGCTATAACTGGCTCAACTTTTGTTTCAGCAAATCATCCAAATTTCACCAGAGCATTTAGGCCCTGATATACAACCTTGGACCCTTTTCTAGATTGTTTCATTAATCCAAAGGTGTTGGGTCCCATTGACTTCGTATCCAAGGTGTCAACGGTTTTGACAAGATCGGTGTGGTGAAAATCGAAGATCATTTGCAAGAATCTTGGATACATGAGGAACATATCTTTCTTCTTCCCTTTCAGATTGCTTATCATTTCATTGAAGACGAACTTGGAATAGTTATAATTCCAATCCATGATCAAAGTAACCACGTCAGACATTTGAGTATGTCTAATCTCGTATGATCCTCCCTTTCTCCCGGACACACAAGTAAAGAACGTGTGTATTAAGAATCTCCAATATGGGTGAAACAGTTTCTTGATTGCCGGAGGATATGTACTCTCGTAGCCCATCCTGGTGAGAATCTCAGAGACAGCTGTATGAGAATATTCAGTTGGGTAATATGGTTGGTTGATCACCAAACAGCAGCACTTCTCTGATAATAGTTTTCGTGACTGTCACTGGCTTCTCTCGTACTTTGGAGTCTATTGACACATCTCCACCCGGTCCTTGTTGATTGATTTTTGCATTCTTCCAGAAATCGGTGATCATCGTCTTGCGTATAACAGGATTTTCTCATAGTGCGTGAGAAATCCTGCAGGTGTTGAGGGCGACAATCATAGATTTGAATTCTTTGTGAGCCATGGGTGGATCAAATAAGTGTCCAACAATATTGTGCGTATCAACAAACTTTAATGGAGTCTGATCAGCCATTACTGCACCAAACGAATCAAGTTAGTAAAAATAAAATCATTAGTTGATTTGGGCTTTAGGATTTAAAAATTAGTCCAAAAGCTCAATATATAGCCCAAAAACATAGTAACAGCATTGGTTCGGCCCAACAGAGAGTTTTAGGCCCAGCTGGATAGATCTCGGTCAACAAGGTGTGTTCTCGGTCAACATCCGAGTTTTCGGTCAACGAAAATCAATGAAAGTCAATCGAGAACTGTGTTTTCGGTCAACATTTAACCGAGAACGGGAGTTCTCGGTCAAGGCAAGGTGTTCTCAGTCAACGAAAGTCAACCAAGAACTCCTTGACAGCTGTGGACAGAGAATCCCTTGGGTTCCTCCTTGGAAAGTGTGCAGTCTTCTTCAACACACCGAGATCTCCATTAAACCTCCATAAACCTGCAACAAAATCACTAATCTCTAACATGATACTCTAAACAACCAATTTAGGTTCTTAGTCGTTAATACTGATGATCCACAACCCTTCACAGTCCTCAAAATCTGGTCAATCAAATATCAATGCCTTCTAGAATCCACTGAAAAACCAATTAGCTTGAGCCTTTTTGCTCATTTACCTGTGAAATAATCGATGAGTATCAAACGTCAATTAGATCAATCAATATATGCAAGAAATCTTTCGGTTTATCAGAGAAAATTGAGAGAGAAGAAACAGTTTTTGTGAGTTTAAAAATAAATGATAATGGAATAGGGGTAGTATTTATACCCTAACCATCAAGGGCCGAGAACCCTTAATGGGCTCAAACAAACAATCAGTCCAAACATAAAATGACCCAAACAGACAAATGGCCCAAAATCTTTCAAAACCCATATTGAAACTAAGCTCAGTTTACACAAATGTTTCGAGGAGAGTAGATTCGAAATAAAACAAACAAAATAGATAAAAAAAATAAAATGTCGTACAAAAAGAGCTAAAAATGAGAAAAAATAACATACAAAAGAACTCCCGTGAATAATTTTTTAATATCGGGGTCAAATTTCTGTTTCTGTAAAAACCGCAGCCCTTTTCTGAAAAGATCCGAACATGGAATCATATCGTTTAAGAGGCTGTCACTAGGATTCATGTTCAGCGTTATTATGATATAAAGAAACAAGTTGATAGCAGGTATAATATACTTAGCATGATTTTCATTGTGTCAGTGATATGATTAGGGTTCAGTTCGGCATAAAGCTTAGATGGACATCACTCATGGACCTGTGATGCCTCCTATCTCTTCTCAAAGCGTATTTGGCTTTCCCCAGATCACCCCAATTTGACTCCAACCCCCTAATGCTTGATCAAAAGATTTTATAGATAGTAAACATAGTTTTAAGCTTTAAGGTTGAACGTTGGACTTACAAGCCATACGGACTTACAAGCCTTTCATTCGAGACATGACTGGACTTACTTTTATGCCCCATCTCTGTAGTTCTAGTTTGACCCTCTAAGCTTTCAAAAACATAGATTTTTGATAATATAAAATGAACTCTTCACATAACTTTGTTTTAAAACGAGTAATATAATACATTATTTTTGGTGATTAAGACACTAACGGGCTTGTGTATGACTGGGTAATTGTTTTTCTGCCTATTATTCGGAGAGATGTATCTGGAGACATGCACATTTCTTCAAAATGACTCTCCACATTAAGTTTAGCATATTTGGTTTATATCACCTGAACTTTTACGCATTATGGAAAGCTACCATACAAATCAATGACTGTTCTAGAGCCTTTTAAGATTAATAACTTCACCCGTTAGGCACACAGAAACAATTTATCTATCACTTTCCAAAGGTTGGATCAATTTTCATTTGAAAATATTTTGAAGCTTCTAAAAAGCTGTAAACTGAATATTAATATCATTTCCTAGGGAGTTGCATAAAAACCACGTGTTAAGAATTCAGTTGCCCCGGTCACTTTAAGCTTTCAGGTAAATGGCTATCCAGTATGACCACAAGTGGTTAACCGGACCAAACATGCATGAAAACACATGTCCCTTCCATCTCAGGGTTACCGACATAATTTTAAGTGAAAGAATACGAAACACAAACACATCATAATCGCCCCAGTTGCTTTCAGTCGTAAGGTAAATGGTTATCATGTGAAACTACAAGTAGAACACCGGACCAACCATATACAAGTATATGTCCTTCAAACTTGAGAAACCGACATAATTTTAAGCGAGAATGAATCTTGAAAAGCAATTTATTTTTTAATAATTTTTATTAAATAATAAAGACAAGGCACACACACTATTTTTGAAATTTTTATTTTTTTTAAATAATAAACACAACGCACACACACTATTTTTGTCTTTTTGATTTTTCTCCCCCTAAATTTGTGCAAAGATAAACATATATATACAAATTTATACCCAAAAAGACTCAATCCTCGAAACGAAGCATTTTAAGAAAACCCACAAGCACATTAAATTTGTTGTTCCAACCGGTTTTGTAAATAAGTCCGCCACATTGTTGTCAGTGTGGACTTGTTCAAGATGAATCAATTTTCGATCGAAACAGTCACGAATAAAGTGAATTTTAATATCGATGTGCTTGGTTTTAGTGTTTTGAACTGGGTTTTTCACAATTGCAATGGTCGCATCATTATCACAAAAATAGGAGTGTCAAGAAATTCTAAACCGTAATCCAGCAATTGGTTTTGCATCCAGATAACCTAAGAGAAGCAAGCAGATGCGACAACATACTCCGCTTCGGTGGTCGAGGTAGACACCGTCTGTTGTTTCATACACTGCCATGAAATGAGACGGTCTCCTAAGAACTGGCAACCAGATGACATGGATTTCTTGTCTATGTCATCTCCACCATAATTGCTATCAGCAAAAGCATAAAGATCAAATTCTGATTATTTGGGATACCAAAGACCTAACTTTGGTTGTCTCTTCAGATATCTAAAAATACGTTTAACAACAATTAAATGAGAAAATTTAGGATTAGCCTGGAAACGAGCACATTGGCAGACTGCAAACATGATGTCAGGACGAGTGGTTGTGAGACACATCAGAGACCCGATCATCGATCGATAGTACGTTTGATCTACGGGACTCCATTCAGGATCAGATGACAATAGTGGCCTTTCTTCCATGGGAGTGTTGGCACTCTTTGAATCTTGAAGTTCAAACTTTGCCAGCATATCTTCAACATACTTCCCTTGGTGCAGTAAAATTCCTGTTGAGCTTTGGCGAACCTGTAGCCCCAGAAACATTGTCATTTCAACCAACGAACTCATCTCAAATCTCTTCTTCATTAAACCTTCAAATTCTGTGCACAACTCAGCGCTGGTGGATCCAAAAATGATATCATCCACATAGATTTGGATGAGAATCAAATCTTTTCTGACATTTTTCCGTAACAAGGTTTGGTCGATGGTTCCACGCTTGTAGCCATGATCAAGAAGATGCGCGGTAAATGTAGCATACCACGCTCGAGGAGCCTGATGTAACCCGTACAATGCCTTGTCTAGCTCGTAGACGTGAATTGGTTTTTTAGAATCAACAAAACCCGGTGGCTTATCAACATAAATCTCCTCCTTGATTTCACCGTACAGAATTGCGGTCTTAACATCCATCTGATACACTGTAAACCCCATCTATGATGCATAGTCCAGAAAAATTCTAACGGGCTCAAGTCTAGCCACTGGGGCATAGACTTCAGAGTAATCTAACCTCTCAACCTGACGAAAACCACGAACTACCAATCATGCCTTATTTCGAACAATAACCCCTTTGTCATCTTGCTTGTTTCTGAAGACCCATCTTGTATCAAGAGATTTCTTTCCTTCCGGCAAATTAACCAATCTCCAAACCTTCAACATATCAAACTGATTCAATTCTTCGTGCATAGCATCAACCCAACTAGGTTCTTGAAGAGCCATTTCTATAGTTTTTGGTTCAATTTGAGAAATGAAGCAGGAAAACATACAACTGTTATGTGTCCTGTCTGACTTCTAGTGGACACACCCGCTTCATTAGGACCTATGACATTTTCAATCGGATGAATCTTCTGGATTCTCGACGGAATTAACTGATCGGAAACATCATTGTTAGGTTGAAGATTTGACATGTTCTCACTAAAATCAGCAAGGGGATTCTTCCAGCCAGATGCCGCCGTACTGTGGGAGTACGAAGTACCGGCAACATGTTCATTTGGAATAACATCGGGAACAGTGTGCTCCCAAAGATCTGATGGATGGAACTCTCCCCCTCAACAGTTGCAGCATCTTCAGACGTGTTCGGCGAACAATCGGTTTATGAAGATTCCTTGGGCTGAGTGTCAGTTGCAGGTGAATCATTACTTAACTCAGCGATGTCATCATCCAGTAACGGAGAAATGTGAGACACTGCCTATGAATTATCTTTTGCAACTTCCACTTTGGGACCACCTAAAGGATCTGTTTTAATGACTGGAAACACGTTGAATGGTTTGAAGAGTTCGTTGTAGTCAAATAACCAATCGGGACCAACACGAGCGTCAGTCTCATTTTCTTCTAACCAACAAACTTCATAGGACTCTAGAATCTGTTTGGTTGATTTGTTGTATACCCTGTAGGCTGTATTACCCGCGTAACCAACAAAATAACACTCATCAGCTGTGCCCCGAAGTTAGGAGTAGACTCAAGATTTAGCAGAGTGCAGGGACAGCCAAACGCTCTGAAGTGAGCAACAGTGGGCTTGTGACCATAAACAATCTCATATGGAGTCTTCATTTTGGACTTGTTAATTATCACCCGATTCTGAACATAACATGGTGTATTAATAGCCTTTGCCTAGAAGAACAAAGGCAGTTTAGAATCACATAACATAGTCCTTGCTGCTTTGATAAGTGTGACACTCGTCAATTTCAGGTTAACTCCGTTAACCGAACTCCGTTAATTCAAACTTAAGATCAC